>NW_015558721.1:78648-83608 GCF_001515605.1 Sinocyclocheilus anshuiensis | reverse complement strand
GGAAGTGATGTCGTTGTTTACAGGGGCCAGAGTTGGGGGGAGAGGTTAAAGAGGGAGACGACGAAGACAAAGACAGACAGTCCTGCAGTGTGCTCAGATCTCGCCGCAGTGGCGACCTCCATTCCAAACTGGGGGAGGGATTACATAAGACATGGAAAACCATCCAAAGAACGAAAACAGGCCGGCCTCTGTGTTGCCAAAGGAGCCTGTTCCACCCTCTCTCACAGCCTATAACACAGCTGATGGATCCAATTTATTTATTTAACAGAGTTCTTAGAGTTCACTCTCAGAAGTCACATACCAAAAGTTATACGCAGAACAATGTTTAATAAACTTTTTTCCCTGAAACTGACGTACTAATAAAGATCAGATGAGAGTTTTTAATAAGGGTGCAACATAAAGTTAAATGTGAGCAGTTACCCATGCAAACTGAGCCAACACAATGAGACTCAAAAGAGCCCACCATCACGTCTCTATAAGAGTCTAATCCTTAAATTTGTCAAATCCATCAGGATCAGGTGTTTTACATGAGGGCAAAAAAGACAGAGACCCCACACAGATTTTGCTTGTGTTCAAGTTGATCAGAGTGAATTTGCCGTGATGACCAGCAGAAAGCTGCTTGGTTTGAAAGTGACTTCTGTGTGAGCACTCCTTCATGCATCAGTTGACAATTGATCTTTTTTGCCCGTCAAATTTTGCTAATGTGAACACACCTTAAAGACCCCAATATATACATTTTATTTTTTCATTCTTCGCTTAGGGGTAAAAATAGGTATGAAATACCTGAGCAACGGTATACTGCTTGTGAACATCTGCTGGGAGCATAATTTAGATAAATATGCAAATGTGTGCAACATGCTTTCCTCTCAATAACACAGTAAATGCAACAACAAAAATGACAGCAGTATGGATGTTTGCTGGTCACATTGCTGGTCATAGCAATGTGGATGTTTGCACCAGCTCTACAGTTCCAGTCACATCATGTTTAGTTATATAGCGCTTTATACAATAGATTGCTTTAAAGCAAGAAGCTGTACAGTATTAAACATGATAAAACAGTGTCACTGTTAATTAGAATTACAAATTCAGTTTCTGCTATCAAGCAGCTCTTCAGTGTGTTCATGCTTCTATTCAAGTCTGACGATGTCAAAGAAAATGAAGCCTCAGAGCACAGCTACGAATTCGTCATGGACCAATGGTATTTTGAAGATGTTTATGAGCCAGAGTGAACTTTTCCATTTAGTTTTCTTTGGTAAGCTGTTTGGAACTCCTGAAATCAACTTTTTATGGTCCACCGGATGAAAACAGTCAGTCTGATTCAAATAGAATAGTAATGGCACACCTTTGCTCAACAGGCTACAGGATTCGCACCATCATTAATGTCCATACAGCACAAAGCATTTTAATATTTTCAGTTAGGTTTGTTCAAAGTTTGAGAAAAAGTAATAGTGCAAGTACTACTCTTCATTATGTTTAATTTACTACATTAACAAAGAGAGTTTAACAAGACAAGAAGATATTCAGGTGACGCACCAATACACTCTAAATGTGCCAAGTAAAGCAGGTCACTTGATAAAAAGTGTCTGCCAAGAGGACAAAGTGTATTATCCACTACTTAGAAGGTCTATTAGTGATTACTGGTTCCATTTGTGGGTTGTGATAATTATATAATAGCTTACTATTTCAGTCCTATATCAGAGGCCCCGTATATTTACATTTATATTCATAGCAAAAACAGTTGACAATGTTAAGCATGGTCTTTACTGCATCATACTCCTTTGTCTCAGACTAACCCTGAAGCCGAGACAGACCTTGACTGTGTGTTAGTGTGTGGTCTACCTCCCTCAGTCAGACTTCTGTCACTGCCAAGGGGAACCATGTGGACCTGGAGAAGGATGGGCCAGGCCAGGGGAACCTATTTCTTTTTCTGCTTACAAGCAACTGCTTACTTTTGCTGTAATAGAATACTTATGATAGAGCCTTAAATATATTAGACATAGTTTTGCTCTTGCAGTCAACTTGCATGTACACACCGGGTGTTTAATATTGCATAAATTGCATATTGCATATTAAAATGTGTTGTACATACAAATCTGAGCCGACCTGTGCACCACACCTTAGCAATGTACACCTGTTAGGCAACTTTGCAAAGTCTCTGCATACATTTGTCAGGTGATAATACAAACAAAAAATGAAAAAGATAGCCTGTTCAGGTGCATGCTATATGTTCTGCAGAAATATTATGCCCTGGGCTGGAGACGAAACTTGCTTTGTTCATACCTTATAAGAAATCCGAAATCTGTTTACAATGCAGAATGCTTTCAACCATTTCTTGCAATATTTGATGCATGCCTAATAAAGGTATATGTTAGGAAGGTTTCTTTAAAAAAAAAAAAAAAAAAGGTTAATCAGCCTATTGAGATGCTATTGGAATAATATTTTAAGAAAGGGTGGTCCTTTTATATAAAACAATTAAGGTGTAGTGGAGCAATGTGGCTGCACACAATCTCTTTGTGAAATACAGACAAAAGAAACTCAATTTGAGCAACTCGTTGCAGCTGTTTTCTCAAGAATAATGGGTGCATGCATGACTTATGGCAGTTAAAAGATACAAAAGTACTATTAACAATCTATAATATAGCCTAGACAAGATGATATGTAATGGATTATAAATTTAACTCATCAAATAGATGATTAGCAGACATAAGATAACATAGCATGTAAAAGAATAAGAGAAACTACATTTAAAATATTGTTGCAAGAATAATAGCCTTTCTTTTATATTTGGCAGGTGGGAATATAAAATTGCTCTTTATTTCTATTCAAGCAGACTGAAATATATTAGACTAATTACTTGTTTCATAAACGATGCATTCCTAGTTGCATAATGTGAATAGGCATTATAAAACCATTAACGTCAGCATACATGTAATATATCGAATACCATGCACATATGCCCTATTGTCAAAGCATCAATTTTATGCTTCAGTTATAAGATGAGCACATAAAATAAAATCAAAATTATAACGCAAGGTAAGGGAAAATAATGCAACACCTACCCCCTTTACTCCAGATTTGAATAATTTGTTACTGATATTCCATTTCAGGTGTGGAGTATTTCTTTGGGCACTTCGTCTCGAGCCCTTTTCCATGTGCTCAGAGCACGCGCTCCGCGGCACGCGCTGCGTACAGTCACATACAGTCCATGACGTCACAATTGCCCCAATACAGCGGCGTCGGGAAAAATCACAGCTTTGTTTAGTCTGCATGGAAATAGATTCGTGCAAAAGCCACTCAATGCATTTAATCGTGCTCAGCACTGAGCATGTTGATAAAGCATACAAAATGTTTAAATGCAAGAATTGTCCTTTGAATTGGCTAAAAATATCATAATCAGATATAATGTAGATTCAGATATAATAGATATAATAATGAGATATAATAGGCTAGTTATAGGCATTTATATCACCATAGGACTAGTAATTCGCTATTAAAAACGCTTTATAGTGAGGTCTACACATCTACTGTGAGATGTGTCCACACAGAGTGTGACTTATGGGGTGGGGGCGTCTGACCAGACTTGAACCGATCCCCCCAACGGAAGTCTATCTATCTATCTGTCTATCTATCTTAGTTATGTTTTTGATATATATGTTACAATGCACATATATGTCCTATTTTCAAATCATCAATTACAACGCAGGGTAATGGAAAATAATACCATAATGTGATTTCTGTTCGTGATTTAGGCTAAGGTCTACAAAATGTTAAATGCAATAAATGACAAACTAACCTAACGTTTCGATCTAACGTCGATCTCATTTTTTTATCTAATTAATTAGCCTACATGATGTGTCGATTAACTAATCTAATTAATCGCAAATTAAATTAGGCTGTGAAAATACCCACAAAAGATAATTTAAAGGGGCCATATGATGTTGCTAAAAATAACATTATTTTGTGTATTTGGTGTAATGAAATGTGTGGGTAAAAAAAAAAACATTATTTTTCACACATTATTGTTTCTCCTCTATGCCCCGCCTTTCTGAAACGCGTCGATTTTTACAAAGCTCATAGGTCTGAAAAGCGAGGTGTGCTCTGATTGGCCAGCTATCCAGTGCGTTGTGATTGGCCGAATATCTCAAGCATGTGACGGAAATGTTACGCCACTTACCATACTGTGATTCCGTGTCCCGGAGCGACGAGACAAAAACATTAAAACCCAGGGTTTGACACTTTAGTCTTTGCAACTTTAGGGATCTTGTCTATGCACGAACAGCTTGTAACACTCCAAAGAGAAAGGAAACCTTGAAATCACATCATATGACCCCATTAAAGCTATTATTGTGCTAAATGAGAAAGTATCGATATATATATACTCTAAATAAGAAACTAAAATTGCCAGCAGGTGGCGGTAAATGTCTTTAAGAGTCATTCATTTGTTCGATTCGTTCAAACGGCTGATTCATTCAGGAATTAAGTAAACGGCTCTCTCTATGAATGGGACATTGATTCATTGGTTCACACGATTCCTTCAAAGCGCAAATTCATTCAGAAACTAAACACCACCGTGCTGCTCGAAGATGTACAACAGGCTTTATAGCTAATATTGGCAAAATTGAGCAAAAACAGACAATATTGTGTTTAAAATACAACACAATATTAACTTTTATTTACTGAACTGTTGTATAAAGTCATATTTAAACTCTTGATATTCGGGACAAAAACAGCAGACATGTGATTGCTCTCGCTGCTCGTGTGATATCACTTGAGACAAAAACTCATTCAGGGGCATTTACCCCAATATCTTGAATTTTAGGGCATAACTCCAACTTTATGGAGTTGTTACCCTGCATCATGTTTGTTAACAGTCAACTGTAGGGTGGCCACATTGTAGTTTTCCAAAAGCAGGACAGTGGAGGGGGGGGGCAGTTGCAGGGTTCGTGGGCGGGGTTTCGCC
>NW_015558721.1:76007-78512 GCF_001515605.1 Sinocyclocheilus anshuiensis | reverse complement strand
ATTGGTAGTATAGGTATGGGGCCCAAACATAACCTCAAGCCCAGGGGCCCCCGGCCCCGTAAGTCCTGCCCTGCCTATGTAGCAAGGGTTTTTTTGATGTTTGTTTGCTAGTTTTGTTTTTATAATAAATAAAAATAAAACAAGTAGATAGAATAGAAAAAGAATAGGGAATGCTAGTGTTAGAGGGTCATTTTAAAATTGAAATAAAACAAGTCAATAGAACAGAAAAAGAACAGATAATGCTTGTGTTAGAAGGTCATTATTTATAATAAATAGTACAGTTAGAATAGAAATAGAATAGAGAGTGGTCACATTGTTTTAATTAAAAAAAACAAGCAGACAAAATTTGAATTAGCATTATATTAGAGAGTGCTAGAGTTAGAGGGTCAAATGAAGATGAAAGAGATGTATTTTCAGCCGTTTCTTGAAAATATTAAGGATTCAGCTGCTTGGATTGAGTTGGGCAGGTCATTCCACCAGGAGGGAGCAGTTAATGTAAAATTCCATGAAGGTTTTGTCATAGGTAGAATGCAAAATGTTTCAATACAAGCATTTCAGTCAAATGTAATTTATGCAATATTTCAAACCTTTAACCCACTTTGGAAAATCAACCCATGGCAACAGTTTTAAAAGTAGCCCAATTCTGTGGGAAAAACGCGGACTTGGCAACCCTGCATCCAAGAAGAGCTGCCGGAGTCAGATTTAGAGATTAAGATAAAGCCAAATCCCGGACATTTTGGGCGATTAAGAAAACCTGGCCGGACGCATTTTTTAAGGTCCAAAAAGAGGACATGTCCGGGGAAAAGGGGACGTATGGTCACCCTAGTCAACTGTAGGAAATATAAGATGACGCACAGGTCTGGGAACGGATCCAGTGCGTTAACTGCGTTAATTTTGAATCGCGTTATTTTTTCATAACTAATTAATTAAGACAACGCGTTAATATATATATAACATTTTTATAACTTTTTATAGCCTTAACATATTGCACCCTTATAAATTATTTTAAAACACCTAAAAGCTTTAAAATCTAAAAGCAATTGTATAATTCACACACTGTCCACAATATACCTGATGCTGCACTGATTTCTGAGTGGTTTGCAGCTAGGTAAACACAACAGATGCTCTATGAGCAACATGAGCCCTGCATCTAGACTAAATTGAGGACTGTGAGTCATCACTTGTAAAATCTTTGGTGAATCACCTGAAAGTGGATTCTCTTGCTGTCAAAATCCCCTTCGTTGGGTTTCCTGGCAGACGTCCTCACAATAACTTTGCAATGCCTTTCATTTTTGGGCACTGTTGCTTATTATTTCAATGCCAAATATGAAGGAGTTCAACTTTCATTTAGATGGGCGGGGATGCAGTTGAGCATTTTTGTCTTTTGTAAGCTTTTCTATACTGATATCATTAAAGTGCAATAACACAAACAGGTGAAAACTTAAACTAAAATTTACTGGGAAAATCCCTGAAATGAGTACCAGTTTGTCATTGAAAAAGAACAGTAGCATACTTGCTAGACTATCAAATATCAAATTTCTCTGAATATTCCCCTAACTTCTTTCAAAAGTGTCTAATCTATTTTTGTGAGTGCAAAGAGACCAAAAGAGACCAAGAGAGTCAAGTTCCGAAAGAAATTCATTTATGATTAAGTGAAAACATGAAGAAAACCATATAGTGAAACAGAATATGGTTTATGAGAACACGTAGCTGATACAGATCCAAAAATACCTTTCTTAGGAAATATTAATTCATTATATACCAAAACGTACAAAAAAATGTTACTTTAGGGTTGTGCAGCCCTATTTTTTCTCATTTTATTAATAAAAATAAATGACTTAAATACAAATTATTTTAACCACCTTAAATCTTAAACTGTGGCAGTTTCAAACATGAAAACAACTGATAGTATTCAAAAGAAAAAAATGCATTGGACATGCAACATCAACTATACACAGCAACAGTCTTTAATTTGCATAAAAAAGCAGGAGAGGGGCTTTCTTAAAAAGTTTTTTCACTTTGACTCTTGTGTCACAGATCCATTAATGTGAACTTCGCAGCAGCTGCAGCCTGTGTTTTAACTGTTCGCTCTTTCGCCTCAGCTGTTCTTTGATGGACAACAGCCTTTTCTCATCCAACTGCATGCTGTGGATGCACTCTGCCGCCTTTTTTAGGATAACCACTTTAGCGGCTTTCTCGTTATTTGCAACCTCAGGGATCTCATCCCGTAATGCGAAAAAGCTGAGTTTGAGTTCGTTTCTGCGTTGGCGCTCCAGCACATTGTGAGTTCTGCGTTTGTCTTTGTCCTCTGAATCCGATGTCCGGGGACTCGTGCACTTGCGTTGTTTCACATGCCTGCTGCTGTTGTTGCTGCTGGCCTCCAGTCGTAGCCTCTTGACAGCCGGCTGGTCGTGCCGCATGGAAGGGTGGGCGGCATAGTTGTGCTGGTGGGTGGAGACGTGACAGCGCTTCAACACCAGGGGACTGGGGTACCTTTAATCCGAT
>NW_015558721.1:67931-68719 GCF_001515605.1 Sinocyclocheilus anshuiensis | reverse complement strand
AAAAAAATGCATTGGACATGCAACATGAACTATACACAGCAACAGTTTAACTTGCATAAAAAAGCAGGGGGAGGGGGTTCTTAAAAAGTAATTTCACTTTGACTCTTGTGACACAGGTCCATTAATGTGAACTCCGCAGCTGCTGCAGCCTGTGTTTTAACTGTTCGCTCTTTCGCCTCAGCTGTTCTTTCAGGGACAGCAACCTTTGCTCATCCAACTGCATGCTGTGGATGCACTCTGTCGCCTTCTTTAGACTTTAGCGTTTAGCGGCTTTCTCGTTATTTGCAACCTCAGGGATCTCATCCCGTAATGCGAAAAAGCTAGTTCGTTTCTCGTTTCTGCGTTGGCGCTCCAGCACATTGTGAGTTCTGCGTTTGTCTTTGTCCTCTGAATCCGATGTCCGGGGACTCGTGCACTTGCGTTGTTTCACATGCCTGCTGCTGTTGTTGCTGCTGGCCTCCAGTCGTAGCCTCTTGACAGCCGGCTGGTCATGCCGTGTGGAGGGGTGGGCGGCGTAGTTGTGCTGGTGGGTGGAGACGTGACAGCGCTTCAACACCAGGGGACTGGGGTACCTCGAATCTGACACCTCCGTCTCGTTTCTTTTCTGTCGCTTTTCCACAGTCACCACATCAATTTCTTCCTCTTCCTCTTCCTCCTCCTCCTCCTCTTCTTCTTCTTCTTCTGCAATTGAATTAAAACAAGAAAAATTATTAACTTAAAACATCAGCTCATTTAAAACCTCATACAACAGTGCAGTGGGAATTTAATGGAATTTGGCAATTGGCTTT
>NW_015558721.1:54657-67921 GCF_001515605.1 Sinocyclocheilus anshuiensis | reverse complement strand
GGGGGGGGGGGGGGGGTCTCTGCATTCCAGTCCCCGCCTACTTTCCTCGTCAGCTGATATTTGAACATTGCAGTTTTTCCTACAGATCTGACTCAGGTCTAGCAGAGGGGAGGTGGAGGGATCTTATACAACTACCACTTGCACCAATCATTGCATCAAGGGTATGAGGATAAAGTCCCTTGACTGGCACACCACCTCACCGGTGACATTAAATAAAGCAAGCACTTGCACATGTAGTAACCAGATAAATCAAGATTATGCATGTCATAAATAACAAAATAATGCATAACATACCAGAATCGCTGCCACTGCTGCTGGAGCTGTTAGGTGGAGTGTCCAGGACAAGCATGGGTTCTGATGGAGCAACCTTGCTGGATTTGCTGGACTCCGTGAGGGGATACGGGAAGACCACAGAAGGGTCGATGCATTCTGATGCAGAGGTGCTCATATCCTGCAAATAACTTGCATTGAGTCGATTTGAGCTGCTGTCAGACATCAGTTCTTTCCTAGCAGCGTGCAGGGACGCTAGTCTCTCAGAAACCACTTTCTCCAAATTGGCGGCAGCGGAAAAGCCGCTCCACATGCAGTCCTGGATGATGATGGACTTGATGAAGGACTGGGAGTTGTCCGCGTCGCAGATGAAGCTCTGGTTGACCACGTCGTCTCCCAGGAACTCGCTTACCATCTCCAGCTGTTCGGCGGTGGAGAGCGACTGTCTCCGGCTGGGTGAGAGGGGCGGTGTGGGCAGCAGCTCGAATTTCTTCCATATGTCCTCGCTGGGAGCTGGAGGTTGAGTCTGTCCTTGCTGATGGTGATAGAAATCCTCATCGTCGTTGTCGAAATAGAAATAGGGCTGGATGGAGTCGTAGTCGTAATCGTAGTTTTTATACGCCAAACTCGCTATCACCGGCATTTTGACACTTGTGAACAAAATACAAATCGGAATTATTATAGTGCATATGCAACTAACTAAACATCACAACGCAACGCTTTACCTAAAATGCACATATTTACACTATGCATAAGATGCATGGGGGGGATAAAATAGCTAACGTTAAATAGTGGAACTACATGACAGCATGTGTAAAAACGGAGCGATTAAAGCGGGGTTACTATCAAAACATTTAAAAAAAATGTATTCTTTGAGCGTGCAACATGCAAACCGCCGTTAAAAAACAAAGATATTTGCACTCATATCACGCAAGTTGCCCTTTAAGTCTAAAAGACGCATGCAACATCAAATGCCGGATGGATCCTTACCGTGTATTTAACAAATGCAGCTTCAGAGTGATTTCTTTCGAGACACAATGCAATGAAAAGAGAACAAAAAATAAGGAACAAAAAGTAAAATCCAACAGTTTATTCCGGTCTCTTGCAGCATAAGTGGAATCAGAGTCCTGGTCAAATGGAAAGTGATGGAAAATGTAATCAACGCTGCGCTCGTGCACCCCTCAGATGCTGGACAGACTGATGTCTGTGTGTCAGTGGCAGGATGAATAAATTCTGTAGCTCCCGCGAGCTGAAGCGGCGCCCACTGATTTAAGACTACGCATCGAACGTTTCCCGCCAAACGAAAACACGGTTGTTTGCGAATTAAATTCCACCGCTAGGCTCCCACGTCAGAAATAAAAACACAACGACAACTATAATTAGTCTTTATTTACTTAGCAGACATGTTACATCTATTTCTGAATTCGATAAATGTGGAACTATTTTCTCGCGGAAGCAAATTTAGCGGAAGCCGGTGGGCAGGGATTTGACGTCACTTGAGCCATTTCTAGTCGAGCAGTGACAGCTCACTTTTTTTTGGGAAAAAGGATGAATTTTCATTCTAGTAAACAACGATACAACAAAATCAGATCTTTCCTATTAATTTCTGTCTTATTCTGTTTAAATAGGACAAAGATAAGCAAAATAGGTTGAAAGAAAACACCCATTTGTTGTTTTAAATAGCAATAATACATTGTTACTTGCTTTGAAGAAACCAAAGCAAAGCACTGAGCACTGTCTTGATGTCAAATTATATATCTTCTTATACCCTTTTTCATCTTATATTTTGTGTGCTGACTAGAAAGTGTTTCTAGAATTTGTATGACCGTGACAAAGCATATAAAAAGACTAGTGACAGCATTGATTGTAGAAACCATGTTCGTAGAAACCAACAAGTTTATAAGAATGCAGACATGTAGGCTATGGATTATGTTGTTGCAACAAAACAATAAAGAAATGTAACCATCATCAACTACCACCTCAGCTTGTCACAAAATGTAAATCATCCAGAGCAGTGTCTCTGAACCAGGGGCCCGGGATCCACTAGAGGGCCTCAGTAAGCATCCAAGGATGTTGCAACATGAATTACATTATTAGGTTATATTATAGGAATACCAAACAATCCATTACTGACATAGAAAATGTGTGTCCTTCTAGACAAAATGTTCAAAATCAATGCACTAGATACAGCATGTGAGTGAAATTTGTTTTGAATAAATGAAGTGACTGAAATAAAATAAAGTCAGTAATGGGAAATAACTGCTGGGTTTATGCCTAACAATTATGAAGTTAAATAATGCAAAGAATAAAAATGAAATGTAAGACTTTGGTGATTTCTAGGTTATACGTTCAGATTGATTTATGGTGCAAACATTTTACATAAATGATAAAGTAGGATTTTTTTTTTCTTCAGAAACCATTAAGTAACATGATCATTTAGGAAAAAATTACAGATGGGTTCACTTCTAACATCAGTGAAACTAAAATAATATAAAAGTTTTAGTTTGGTATTGTGATCTGTGAATAGAATTAACAGTTGGCTATGATCGGACTACTGAAGGTGCTTAGGATTTCAAAGACCCCACAACAGGACGGTTGGTATAATACGTTGGTATGTGCCGCCCTCTGCTGTCAACTACTATAATGAACACGGTGATCAACTTACTAACTAAATAAATAGCCTAAATAGTCTCCTTTATCTATATAGTAAAGGAGATCGTGTCAACGCAGCTTTACAGTGTTGAACAGGAAAATAATGTTGCAATGTTGCAAACAAAATTCAATTCTGCTGTAAAGCAGCTCTAAAAAGAGGATGATCATAAACAGTCAGTTTTTCAGTTAAAGTCAGTTCATTGTTGAGTCAGTTCAGTTTAATAACTGTGTCAAGTTCATCAATTATGGACTGAGTTCAATTCATCTATAAAGCAGCTGTGTAGAAAACAGTGATGTTGTTGTTATTCAGCTCAGTTTAGTTCTCATCCAATAGTGTCTGTGTAGTCTATAATATTACCAAATGTTAAGTAATATTAAGTCCAAATAAGCAGGCCAAAAGGCAACAGTCAGTGGCAAGGAACCCAAACTCCATCAGTGACAGAAATAGAGAAAAAAACAACCTTGGGAGAAACCAGGGCCAGGTCTTGTCTGGTTCCTGTGGTCTTTGCTGAGGATTTGTGCCAATGACCATCTAGTTGACAAATATATTAAATCTATAAATACTCTTTTTTTCCCTGAAATATTCAGTTCATCTTCATCGCTCAAAATTTGAAGGAATATTATCTGTAGGTATACCACTGATCCAATAACATGTTTGACAAAATAACCAAGGCATTTCAACAAAAACCTTTATTTTGTGAAAACACAGTGATCAAAATTAGAGAACAGTAACCACTTTAGCACGAAAGAAGATTACAACTTAAATGTTGGAGGGTTACAGTTGTCAGAAATTATTTGGAAATATATTTTGTGAAAACACAGTGATCAAAATTAGAGAACAGTAACCACTTTAGCACGAAAGAAGATTACAACTTAAATTTTGGAGGGTTACAGTTGTCAGAAATTATTTGGAAATATAGAGGCCCTTGCTTTGAATGACTTCAGCACATCTGTGGCCGCAAGGATTTTCCAGAGATTTTCAATTGGGTTCAGATCAGGACTCTGGCCTGGCCATTTCATTATTTCAATGTTCTTAGCTTCAAGGAACTGCTTTACCTGTTTTACAGTGTGATGGGGGCATTGTCTTGAATGAAAATTGCTGGCTGATTGGGAGAAGCTTGCAGGGAAGGAACTGCATGTTGCTGAAAGTAGTTCTGATAAACATTTGCATTCACCCTGCCATGTATCTGTATTAGCTGTATAAGAGGCCCAACTCCTGCTGCAGAAAACATCCCCCAAACCATGACACTTCCTCCTCCACATTTCACTGACTTCTTAACACACTTGGGCTTTGGTCTTTCCCCAGTTTGATGCCAAACAAAATGTTGACAAATATATTAAATCTATAAATACTCTTTTTTTCCCTGAAATATTCAGTTCATCTTCATCGCTCAAAATTTGAAGGAATATTATCTGTAGGTATACCACTGATCCAATAACATGTTTGACAAAATAACCAAGGCATTTCAACAAAAACCTTTATTTTGTGAAAACACAGTGATCAAAATTAGAGAACAGTAACCACTTTAGCACGAAAGAAGATTACAACTTAAATTTTGGAGGGTTACAGTTGTCAGAAATTATTTGGAAATATAGAGGCCCTTGCTTTGAATGACTTCAGCACATCTGTGGCCGCAGGACATCACTAGTTTCTCACACTGCGCTGGTGTGATTTTGGTCCACTCATCTTCCATAGTTTGGTAACTGTAGTGGGTTTCTTAGCCATAACTTTGTCGCCAGGGATTTTCCAGAGATTTTCAGTTGGGTTTAGATCAGGACTCTGAGCTGGCCATTTCATTATTTCAATATTCTTGGCTTCAAGGAACTGCTTTACCAATTTTGCAGTGTGACCCTGCTAAGTAGCTGTATAAGAGGCCCAACTCCTGCTGCAGAAAACATCCCCCAAACCATGACACTTCCTCCTCCACATTTCACTGACTTCTTAACACACTTGGGCTTTGGTCTTTCCCCAGTTTGATGCCAAACAAAATGTTTCCCATCAGACCCAAATAAATTAAACTTGCTTTCATCAAAGTGAACTTGGGGCCAGTTCTCCTCTCTCCACACAACATGCTCCTCAGCAAATGTGAGCCTAGCCTTTTGATTATTTCTGCTAATGAGAGGCTTGGTCACTGCAGAGTGCGCTTTCAGTCCAACTTCTCTTAAACGTGCTGAGACAGATCCATACCCTGTTCATCGCTGAACTGGCGAGCAATTCCACCTGCAGTGTTGAACCGATTCCCCCATTGAAAGTCTCTGCATTATTCTGTCCTCTTGTGCACTTGTCTAACATGGACAACCAGCCTTTTGGGGGGACTTGAATTAGTGTCATTGCAAAGCTGCAATATATGAAATCACAGATTTGGAATGACCAACTTCTCTTGCAATGACTGACAAAGTCATCCCTTTGGCCTTCATCTGGACCACCTCCTGTCGCAGGCTTTCAGTCACCTTAAAGCAGCCCGCAATCTTGCATTCTCAGTGAAAAATGGAAGAATGCTGCCAGTTAAATAGGGTTTGTCATATAATAAAGGAAATCAGCACCAGGTGCCAGATTAACACCAATAACTTGTTGGAGGTATCTGTAAGTTATTTTTCAAATATCTCATTTAAGTTTGTTATACTGTGCTTCAGAATTCAATTAAATTATGAAATATGCTTAAAAAACTGCCCTTCTACACCTGTTAGGATAACTTCAAATAGGACTAAGCAGTGACCTTGAAATTTAAGAAATTGTAAGTTGTTCTCTAATTTTGATCTCCACTATAATCTCCAATATGCTGGCTAATGCTAAACGTAAATTCAATAAGATTGTTATTCACGTCGGCACTAATGATGTTCAACTTCGCCAGTCGGAGATCACTAAAAATAACATTAAAGAGGTGTGTGAACTCCAGTGGTGGGCCATCAGGGCCAGCAAGGCCTTCTCTGCTGGCCTAAACAGAATCACTGACTTAAATTTAAAATATATTTTTTTCCTGGAATGTGTATTAAATTATTCCAATAGTCTATTCTCGTCATTTCATAGCTTTTCTCTTGGTTGCGCTGTTCCAGTAGTGTATGTTTATATTAGAGCTTTTATCCAAACATATTTCAGCAATCGTGTGTTGCCAGAGTCAAAGAAATCTGCCTTGGGACCTTCAGAATCAACAGTCCTGGCGCTCTAGAATCAATTTGTCTTAATTCCTCAGCATATCCAATAGCTCAGAAAAACTTGGTGTAACAGAAACTACTGACTCTCTTTTCTAGCACTTATGCTTAAAGAAGATTAAGGAAAACATTGTGGTATAACAAGCACATCTTCGCCCTAAAGGGAACGGCCCGGAAAATGGAGCACAGCTGGAAGAAAACAAAACTAGAGGTACTTAGTATTGCTTTGAGGGAAAGTACTTCTACATACAGAAAAGCCTTAAAAATGGCTAGATCTGCTTACTTTTCCTCTCTTTTAGAAGAAAACAAACACAACCCCAGGTATTTATTCAATACAGTGCTAAATTAACAACAAAAAAAAGAAAGCATCAGCATGCGCAGACATTTACCAACAGCACAGCAGTAATGACTTTATGAACTTCTTTACTTCCAAGATCGATACTATTAGAGATAAAATTATATCCATGCAGCTGTCAGCTACAGTATTGCATCAGCACTATAGATTCCCTGAGGAACTATTCCACTCGCATTCTCTGCTATAGGACAGGAAGAATTGTATAAACTTGTTAAATCATCTAAACCAACAACATGTATGTTAGACCCTATTCCATCTAAGTTACTAAAAGAGGTGCATCCAGAAGTCATAGATCCTCTTCTGAATATCATTAATTCATCATTGTCATTAGGATATGTCCCAAAAACCTTCAAACTGGCTGTTATTAAACCTTTCATTAAAAAAAAACAAAAAACACAACTTGATCCTGGAGAATTAGTTAATTACAGACCGATCTCAAATCTCCCTTTTCTGTCAAAGATAATAGAAAAGTTGGTCTCCTCAAAACTATGTTCTTTCTTAGAGAAAAATGGTCTTTGTGAGGATTTCCAGTCAGGATTCAGACCGTAGTACAGAGACTGCTCTCATCAGAGTTACAAATGACCTGCTCTTATCATCTGATCGTGGTTGTATCTCTCTATTAGTGCTACTGGATCTTAGTGCTGCGTTCCACACTATCGACCATAACATTCTTTTGAATAGACTAGAAAATTATGTTGGCATTTGTGGAATTGCATTGGCATGGTTCAACTCATACTTATCTGACCGTCATCAATTCACAGCAGTGAATGAAGAAGTGTCATATTGTTCACAAGTGCAGTATTGAGTACCACAAGGCTCAGTACAAGAACCGTTGCTTTTCACGCTTTACATGCTACCCTTGGGGGATATCATCAGCTTTCATTGTTATGCTGATGATACTCAGCTCTATATTTCTTTGCGGCCTGACAAAACATACCAATTTGCAAAACTAACAGAATGCATAGCTGATATAAAAAACTGGATGACTAGTAATTTCCTACTGCTAAATTCTGAAAAAAAACAAAACAACAGATGTGTTAATTATCAGACCAAAAACCCCTGTGTGTAAAAATCTAGAACACTGTCTAACACTTGATGGCTGTGCTGTTCATTCTTCCTCATCAGTTAGGAACCTAGGTGTGCTATTTGATAGCAACCTTTCCTTTGAAAGTCATGTTTCTAGCATTTGTAAAACCACATCTTTCATCTTAAAAATATATCTAAATTACAACCTATGCTCTCAATGTCAAATGCAGAAGCATCAATTCATTCGTTCATGACCTCAAAGTTAGATAATTGTAATGCTTTTATTGGGTGGTTGCTCTGCGCACTTGATAAACAAACTCCAGCTGGTCCAAAATGCAGCAGCTAGAGTTCTTACTAGAATCAGGAAGTATGACCATATTAGCCCGGTTCTGTCAACTCTGCACTGGCTCCCTATTAAACATTGTATACATTAAAATCTTGCTAATTACTTATAAAGCCTTGAATGGTTTAGCTCCTCAGTGTTTGAGCGAGCTCTTATCGCATTATAGTCCTTCACGTCTGCTGCGATCTCAAAATTCTAGCCATTTGATAATACATATCAAAATCAACTGTGGGCGGCAAAAACTTTTTACCATTTAGTGCCCAAACTGGAACAATCTACCTAGCATTGTTTGGGAGGCACACACACTCTGTCAGTTTAAATCTAGATTAAAGACCCATCTCTTTAACCTGGCATACACATAATACACGATCACTTTTCTATAATTCAGATCCGTTAAAAGATTGTTAGGCTGCATTAACTAGGTCAGCCAGAACCGGGAACACTTCCCATATCACCCGATGTACTTGTTTCATCGTAAGAAGAATGGCATCTACGCTCATATTAGTCTGTTTTATGCTTATTCTGAGGTCACCGTAGCCACCCAGATCCAGTCCATATCCAGATCCGATGGTCACTGCAGTCACCTGGATCTAGTATCATCCAGTCCAGATGGTGGATCAGCACCTAGAGATGACCTCTACAGCCCTGAATCTCAGCGGGGGCCATGTCAACTAGACGAAACCTAGAGACAGATCCCCTGTGAAGACCTCGTCGTCCATCGGCACAAGACCACGAGAACCAGACGAGTCCTCTGCTCAATCTGATGTGCGTTGCAGCCTGGAATTAAACCACACCATGCTGGTTTCATCTGGCCAGAGGAGAACTGGCCCCCCAACTAAGCCTCGTTTCTCCCAAGGTTTTTTTTCTCCATTTCTGTCTGTTTTGGTTCCTTGCCACTGTCGCCCTTGGCTTGCTTAGTTGGGGAGACAATTTCTGGAAACATTGTTGACTTGACTGCACAGACACTATTGGAGGAGAACTGAACTGAGCTGGATGATGACATCACTGAATCAACAATGAATTCACTTTAACTGATAAACTGACTGTTTTCTATTGTCCTCTTGCATTATCAGCACATGTTTTTCCTGTTTAACACTCTAAAGCTGCTTTGACACAATCTGTATTGTATAAAGTGCTATATAAATAAAAGTGGCTTGACTTGACACATCAGTTAATCCAGGGTTGTCAAACTCAATTCCTGGATCGAGGACCGGAGCACTGCAGAGTTTAAATTCAATCCTAATTAAACACACCTGGTCCAACTTTTTAGTAATATCAATGATTTAATGAGGCATACTCCTATTTAAGATACAGTGGCTTAATAACCATAGGCTACTTGCAAATGCTCCTGTAAAAAGGGCAATGCATACTGCATTAATTCACTTCTATGATCTAATCTTTCTCAGTGAAAACATTTACTGACGACCTTAATTAGAACACATCTAGGCTGTGTTTGCTTACACTGAAAATGTCAGGTTGATTTATAGTTTTCTATGAGTTGCCCCGGTCTGTCTCTCCACATAACATCCAGCAGATGGAAGCAGAGATTTAAAATAATACACACGTAACTTTCCATTGAAATTTATTAAACCATTTCCGTTGACACCTTATTCTAATAGCATTGCTCTATGACAAAGACAAACTGATGTTCCAAAAGAAACAATGAATCAATACTCATCATTCTTGGTACCACCCCAGTAGACTGACGCGAACAGCTGGAGAAGGGAGAAGGGTTTGATGTTGTGACGCCCCACGTGTGTTCTGCACGAGAATAAATAGCACACACGAGCGAGCACACACAGCCGAAAGCACTTCAGCCTGATAAGACACCAAAGTGCTGAATTTCAGCGGTTTCCTGCATCAACACTTCGTGCAGGGAGATTTAATTCGCGGGTGATTGACTTGATGATATAATTCGAAATGTCTGGATGACCTTCTTCATCGGAAGCGCTGGGAATGACAATGTCTCCAGTTTTTCCAGTTTTACTTCAGGCAGCTGGAAGCCGCAAACCATAAAGCGACTCGGCCGAATGCCTTAAATATTATTGTCATCATTTGTCATGATGGACTGTCTATCACGCAATGCGTACTGGCCTCTTATTCGCTTTCTGCTGCCGTTAGCCATTACTAATATAGCCATCGACTTCGGAGAACAGGTGAGATATGATGCCTTTGAACCTGAACACGCTTTTTACGGCACGAACACCAGTGAAATGTTTGTAAATATACACGTTGGGCTTGTTTAGATGCATGAATGTCAGGTTGAGTCCAGTAATGCTGTGCTAGTATTGATCATGCATCTTAGGGTGGCGTGGCGTAGTGGTGAGCTAGTAATCTAAAGGTTTTAGGTTCGAATCTTACCAGGTTTGATCCGTGACGTGCCCTTGTTCCCTCGAGGAAGGAAACTTTACAATGAAAGTAGATTTTCAAAGTTGAACTGTGTTGGTTGTTTTGTTATGTTTTGTTGTTTTTGTATGTTACCTTGCACATTTGTATTATTTCGTGAATTGTTTTGTCCTTGATAATTTAGCTGAAAAGCTTACAATCTAGAATTCTGACAATCTACAATTTTCCTGAATGCAACTGGTTTCAAGTCTATTGGTCTTTTCCCCTGCCACTAATAGTGGAGAAGTTCAACAGTTAAAGGGGTCATATGATGCTGCTATAAAGAACATGATTTTGTGTATTTGGTGTAATGAAATGTGTTTATGCGGTTTAAAGTAAAAAAAACACATTATTTTCCACATACTGTACATTATTGTTTCTCCTCTATGCCCCGCCTTTTTGAAACGCGTCGATTTTTACAAAGCTCATCGGTCTGAAAAGCGAGGTGTGCTGTGATTGGCCAGCTATCCAGTGCGTTATGATTGGCCGAATACCTCAAGCGTGAGACGGAAATGTTATGCCGCTCACCATACTGTTGATGCCGTGTCCCGGCCGGAGCGACTACAGTGAGACTAAAAGTTACGCCTCCTTTCTTTGCGTGAACATTTGGGCGGCGTTATGCAAATCTTCCCACATAGTGAGGTAGATATGTGGGGGCGTGTTAGAACGAGCCGTTTTAGGTAGGTGTGGCTGACTCTGAACTTTTATAAAGAATATCTCTTTGGATTTGAGACTTTAGTCTTTGCAACTTTACAGGTCTTCTTTATGCACCAAGAGCTTGTAACACTCCAAAGAGAAAGGAAAAATTGAAATCGCATCATATGACCCCTTTAAGGTTTTTTTTGTTTTTTGTTTTTTTTGCAGATTTTAAGGTATGTATCTGAATTGACTTAAAAACCTCCCCGGAGAAATATGAACTTGTTTAAAAGTGTGACAGCTAGCCCAGGCCTCCCCTAAGTGTAAGTTGCTTTGAAACATCAGCCAAATTATTAACCAAATTAACAACTTGTTGTCCAGATGCCTTTTGTCAGGCATCACTGCAAATAAAACTATGTTCTATCTCTGGCACTTACTGCATGGATAACCATTTGCTTTAAATTATTGATTGAATTTCCCAGAATGCAATGGGTTTTAAGTCATTTCTCGAGGATGTCATTTCTCTGTGTATGAGTATTCCCTTTGCATAACATGCTACCAAGACTGCCACTCTTTCTTAAAGTAAGAGGAAACTTCAAAATACATCTGCTTAGAATAAAAACCAATTACATATACATATAAGTGAAATATGGGGTCAATACCTACTTTTATCTTTAAGGGGAGTGTTTTTTACATGCATTGATTCCAAAGGTAAAATTCAGGTAGCAACAAATACATAGTGCACAAAAAGTATACATGCATAGATATACGCACATACAAACTTGCTTACATACATACATACATACATTATGCGTAATCTTTACCCATTTCATACTACAGTTAACCCTGTGATAACATATTTTTGAACCTGTTGTTAGGTCCATAAATGGCACAAACTGTCCTTGTACAATGTCACTACTGTTAAACCACCATGAAAATATGTGGAAAGGCATGTTAGGAGCTCTGTTATGTCTTTGTTGTTTGAATATATATGCCACAACTAGATGCCTTTACACTCGTCATACAGTAATTCACAGTGGGCCATATTTAACTGAAAGATTCAGTGTGAAGATAATCTCTGGAATTTGTAAGGATGGCCTGGGCATTCAGCATTAGAGGATATTATTTTTTATGCAATCAGGATGTTCTGCAGACATACACTGAATGGATAGTAATCAAAGGATGGTTCATCAAGTTCATTTCGGTGCAAAGCTCAACCAAGTTGGGTTTGATAAATAGTTTCAGGCAATATTTATTTTTGCTCTTTCAGTCTGTGGTACACATTGAAGTTTAACATGTGTCTAGGTTTGTGTCCTTTAGTGTTAGCAAAGTTAGCAAAGTCTTATTAAGTACCGGTGTGTGTGCATTTGAGCGAGGAGTAGACGGGGTAAGGATTAGTCTTATGTAACTAACGTGTGAGTGTATTTATAGCAGCACTCATCTCTTTTGTTTCTCCTTTTCTTGCTCTGCTATAGGCAGCTACACAGATAAAACTGGAGAGAAACTGGAGTTTTCCATATAGTCTGTACAAGTTGAGTTTTTATATATACACTGCTCAAAAAAATGAAGGGAACACTTAAGTCACACATTGAATCTCGATAAACAAAGTAATCAAGTTGAAAATATTTACTTGTACACATTGTGTAATTTGTTGATAACAAAATTGTGACAATAGTCAGTGGAAGCCAAAATCATCAACCCATTGAGGGCTGGATTCAAAATCACACTGAAAATCAAAGTAAAAAGTTACAGACTGATCCAACTTGCATGAATTGCATCATGGCAACTCGTAATGTAAGTGTGTAGTGTTTATGGCCCCCATGTGTCTGTATGCACGAATGTCTGTGCATGCTCCTGATGAGATAGTGGATTGTTTCCTGCAGGATCTCCTGCCAGACATGGATCAGGGCATCACTAAGCTCCTGGACAGTCTGTGGTGCTAATTAGCGGATTTGGATGCTCCAATACATAACATCCCAGAGGTTCTCAATTGGATTCAGGTCTGGGGAATGTGAGGGTCTGTCAATGCCTTCGTCATCCAGGAGCTGCCTACACACCCTTGCCACATCAGGGCCACGTAAGATCTGACAGTTTGGTCAAAAACATGCACACAGCTGGAGGTCATTTCAGAGGGCTCTGGCTGTGCTCCTTCTGTTTCTTCTTGCACAAAGGAGCAGATACTGGTTCGCAGTGGCGTAACTTTGCTTTGAAAAGTGGTGGGGACACCGCGCAACTCGTTTTGCTAGTTTTTTATTTAATAACCTAATTTACTTGGGGACTGGGTTTAGAGTTAGACAAACTTAATTTTGGCTTTTCAAAAATACATCGATGTAGCAGGAGCGGCGCCAGAGAATTTTGAATGCAGGTGCTGAGGGGGTGCTAGATCATTGACAGAGGGAGCTGGGCAATTCAGGGCTCCAGACTCATTCTTCCCACTGGTCGCTCTT
>NW_015558721.1:48188-54628 GCF_001515605.1 Sinocyclocheilus anshuiensis | reverse complement strand
GGTGCTTTGAGGCAATTGCTTTATGCGCGAGCTTGAGCGCGGAATAGGCTCTATCCTAATTCGTCTGCCTATAGCCTATATTGAAGTATGGTTAATATATTATTATATTAATCAATTTAATATAACGTGCGACTAGTTGACTAGAAAGATCTTTAGTAGAGGGCAGGCCTACTTAGCACATGGAAGCTTTCCATTTTTTTAAATACAATGCTATAGCCTAATGACGTTAGGAAAAGTGCGACAGCTGCAAATCACGTCGTTATTGCACTGCACGAGTTATGCATGCATAAGGAGTCAAATGTTTTTTTTTTTATCACCCTAATTAGATTATGAAGAATGATTTGTTGATCTTGTTTTCCCTTTAATACGTACCTTCTGCAATATATTTTTCAATTACTTTCAAAAAGTGGTAGGAACAATATCGACCCTGGCAAAAAGTGGTGGGGACATGTCCCACCCGTCCCACCCGCAAATTACGCCTATGCTGGTTCGACTACTGGTTGTTGCCCCTGTCCTGCTCTCCTTATGTAACAGCCTGTCTCCCAGAATTTCCTCCATAATTTCTTGTGGGCATTTGTTATATTGCTGCCGTAAATGCCATAGAACTGCATAATCTTTAACTATGTGCAAATGCTGCATCACCGTGGCCAAATAAAATAAAAAATAATAATTAAAAAAACTGTGAAGTTGGTAGCCAGCTAGTTGAAAAGACTGTATCACAGCTGTATAAAATCTAGCTACAGCGACACCTGCACCCTTTTAATTCTCTTTCTTTCATTTTAATTCTCTTCTGTTACTGTGGCTTCAGTGGAGCGCTCATTTTCAAAACTGAAGCTAATACAAATTATTTGCTGAACTCCATGGCAAAGAGCAGACTATCGAAACTAGCCATTCTTACCATTGAGAATACATAAAACCTTAGATTAAACACCTAAGACATTGTGCGAGAATTTGCTGGAAGAAAGGCTTGGAGAATGCAATTAAATTGAGTGAGTAGTTTTTTCTTAATGCATTTGGGCCGCTGTGCCAAGATTGTGCTTGCATGCAGTAGTTTAATAAATACAGCTGTTTTAGTGCCACGTAAAAAAAAAAAAAAATCTAAAATTAAGAGATTAAAGTCTTAATATTTTATGAGAAGAAAGCCATGTTATATTGCCTGTATAAAGTTAATTAATGTGAAAAAAAGCCAACTAACCTTGCATTCTTCACACGGATTCAACATGAAAAACAGCAATAAAAGGAAGTTATAAAGTTTGAAGTATGTACAATGTTGGCAAAGAATGTTTTGTTACGACTTGTAGGAAACTTTTTCCTCGTCGAAGCAGACAGGAACCTCTTGCTACACTTTGCTTAAGATAATCATTTGTTTGATGTAATTTACCTTAAATGCTAAATACAATGTACTTCACCTTAGTTTTTCATGTGATGCTATGTCAGAACATAGGATCAGCATATTTTAAACAGATTCTTCAATTTGTAATCCCACAGACTGTTACGACGATTCACAAGCTATTTTATTGACCTATTTTTTTTTTTCCCGAAACATTGATTGATCGATTACATGAGACTTGATTACATTCATTTTATTAAATTGTTCTGATTTTTGTCAACATGCCTGATATTCATTAATGTTTGTTTTGTGCTATAACTAATAGAAAAGAGGAAAAGATGATTGATTCACCACTTGAACTGAGGTGAATACAGTGATCTCATGCAATAGCGTAAAAAGCGTAAAAACACATTATTTGTTTGTATTCTGTGATAAAATCGACAGAATTGAAAGGCTGAGACTTTGTGTTATATTAAAAATAACAAGCACAAAGCCTATTGCGATTATTAGGTGGCTGACGCACTACTAATAATAAATGGATTTGAAAACGTTAAGTATTATTTCCAGGCATTTATACCATCAATAATACAGCTTGTGAATAGTCACGTAACATAATTTTCCTCAGAAAAGACAACAATAAGCTAACATAAGTTAAGTCAGGAAGGATAAAGAGAGAGCAATTGTCTGTGTCCACCACCTGCAAAACCATTTCCTTTTTGTTGTCTTGCTTTTGCCTCTCTAGTGCACCTGTTGTCACTTGCACTAAAGAAGATAAAACTGATTCACAATCACTTCTGCTTCCTATCCCTGTTTAATTGTCTGGTGTTATACTGTGATAATTAGGTGGTCTCTTAATTGTTTTGAGCTGTCTTTATACATGTACACACACACACACACACACACACACAGCAATGAAACGTGCCCTTTCTCTTTCTCATGCCTGCTTCAGGCACTAAACAGGGGCATCGCTTCTGTGAAAGAGGACAGGGTTGAGATGTTGGCCAGCTATGGTCTGGCATACTCGCTTATGAAGTTCTTCACTGGACCCATGAGCGACTTCAAAAATGTGGGACTCGTGTTTGTCAACAGTAAGAAGGAGAGAACCAAGGCGGTCCTCTGTATGGTTGTGGCTGGGGTCATTGCCATCAGCCTCCACATCCTAATAGGTGTGTTTGTCCTGTGAATACTATTTCTAGTTCACTAGATTTCTTCATTGGAAAGCCTTTATTAAAAACTGTCACATTTCCCCAGCTTACACAGATCTGGGCTACTACATCATAAATAAGCTCCACCATGTGGATGATTCAGTTGGAAACAAGACGAGAAAGGCATTCCTGTACCTCGCAGTATTTCCATTATTAGATGCAATGGTGAGTAAGAACTTCATATTAAAACTTTAATATGAGATTCAAGATCATCTTTTGGATTAGAATTGGAATAGCTTTTGCTGCATACTTTGCTTACGTACAATTTTTGGTGAAATAGCATGGGCTATGCAAAGAAAATTATTAATCTGATTTGTGTAAAAATGCAGTAAATCTTGCAGTCAAACAAGAGGTGTAAGAATTGCAGCTAATTGTTATTATTGTTGTTATAAAATGCAAATGGACGGTCACATTTAGCACATTGCATTGTGGTATACAGAATTTTGAGCACTATATTCTGTATACTGCAGTTGTTGGCAGTTTTATTATAGTATAGTTTCCATGTGGTATTCCATGCATGCAGATAATTCACTGTACGCAGTATGCATACTGCAGAAATAGTCAAAGTAGAATGGTACATACTTTTTTTCATTTGTACTAATTTGATTTTGCTCCAAAGGCATGGATTCATGCTGGAATCCTCCTGAAGCACAAGCACAGCCTGCTAGTGGGATCTGCCTCCATCTCTGATGTTGTTGCACAGGTTGTAAACTCTATAATCTGCTGTATGCTAAGTTCCTGTCATCACCCCTTGTGCCACAATTGAAAAAAAAGTGTTGAATGTTTGAAATGTCAAATTTAGGTCAGATATTCAAATGTTAAACATTTATTAAATCTCTTATGAGCAAAGAGACAGAGAAAAAGCAGGAAGCAGGAGATAAAGTGATGTTACAACTGATCAGAGTTTATTAAATAATCTTAGTTGTATATTTCTGTTTAGTTGTCCTTCTGATTAGCACAAACAAGCAAAGGGAAATTACTGCTTCCCAGCATTGTCACTCAGTACGTTTACATGGACAACAATACTCCGATTTTAATACGATTAAGACAATACTCTGATTAAGAATCTACCATGTAAACAGAGATTTTTGATTACCTTATTCCGGCTAAAGTCATTAGAATAAGGTAAATAATTAGATTACTGATGTCCATGTAAACGTAGTCATTGTCTTTGACCTTGAATGGACAATTTGCCTTATTTCTAACAAATTGTCTTATTTCTTTATTTATAGCCCACAAAGATATGATTAAAATAAACAATAATATCAAAACAATGTCAAATGGTACATACACTACTGTTCAAAAGTTGAGGTCGGTATGATTTTTTAAAATATTTTTGAAAGAGGTATCTAATGCTTACTAGGGCTGCATAATTAATCGAATTTCTAATCATGATTACAATTACGGATGCCACAATTACATAATCGTTCAAAGCGGCAATTAATCGTTCAAAGTCCACTTATGTTATTCTGCGTGCTTAAGATGTGTTTTTTTTGTTTTGTTTTTATACAGGTTAGCTTAAGGGTTTTTCCATTGTTTAAATTTTAGTTTTAGTATAACATTATAATAAAATTTTAACTTTTTTTATTTAAAGAAGAAACCAATCCCATTAATGTATAGTTGACATTTGAGACTTAATACTATAGAAAAGCAATAAAAGTGAGTGTGTTCAGCTTCTTTATTTTCATATAGAAATATGGCATGCAGTTGCTTCTAACAATGGTATAAACATCATTCAATGTAAATTGTGGTAATTGTAATTAATAATCGCAATTACAATTTCAAGAGAATAATCGACAATTATGATTTTTGTTTCAGACTTGGTTTAGATTTGACAAAACCAAACAATATCCCGCCTGGTTTAGATCAGGTTCAGCAGGCTAACAGCACTCGATATAAACATCCTCTGTCAACTCAGGGTTTGATCCAGAGTTTCTGATTAACTCTGGAGCACGTGCACCTGAAAGTGTGACACTTGCAGCAAACAGCCAATCACAAAGAACATGGAAAGCGTCAGTTTGATTCACTTTTCGTGAGAGTTGGTACAATACACTTCTCTGCTGAAGATTAAGAGATGTTGTTTTGAAAAAATATTATGAATTTAAATGCATTTACAATGCAGAAATAAACTGCTGCTGCAGCAAAAGTTTGATAAGGCAACATAAATAAAATATCTGACTATGCAAATGAATCAACTGAATTGAAGAATTTACAGTGGGTATAGAAAAGTATCACCTCCCTTTAAAATAATCACATTTTGTTGCTTTGCAGCCTGAAATAAAGACGGACACTGCTTTTGTTTTTGCTTTAACATCCAAGTGAAAGATATAACACCAACATGTCAGAAAAAAATAAACAGAAATCACTGAGTTGAAAAAAGTATCACCCTTTCCTCAAAATGACTTGTAAACTCAATCAGGTGTAGCCAATCACCTTCTCAATGGCACACAAACCCATGTGACTTTCAACTGTGATCAGCTGTTGTCAGTCATTTTGATTAGCTCAGCGTGAAAAGAGCTTTCCTGGAGCATTTCAGTCCTTGCTAGTGCAAATGAAGCAAACAATCAACTATGGGTGGCAAGAAACCCCGAAACTGGAAGCACTGCGCATGTGCAATGACGCAGAAATAGCGTAATGACGTATGACACGTGGAACGAGCGGCTCTTCCTTTTGAATATAGTGTTGTATAAATGCGTGTCCTTTCATTATAAAACGTCTCAGGTTACTTATGTAACCATGGTTTGGTGTTTTTTCAATGTATGCTTCAGACACGGGTCACGACGAGGCGTTCCCCATAGCGACCCCTAGAGGACGCAGTTCGAAGTTCCCATGAAAGGGAACTCTCCTTTCACTGTGAAGTGGAGCAGGATAACCTTCCACCTGTCCTTGTTTTATCCATAAATGGATAAATATTAATTCTGTTAAAAACAAATAAAGAAACCATGTTGGAGAGTGGTTATTATGCACAAACAGTAAGAAACTCTACAGTGTGTGCATGTAAAAAAAATATCAATTCCGATTTTAAGATTGTGACATATAAACGCGCACATCAACCCTATCACTTTATTTAGCGATTATGTAAACACTACATTCAGATTCATCAATCGGAATGAATTCAGTCCGATTGAACCAAAAATTGTGCATGTAAACGTAGCCACTGTCAAAAGATCTCAGAGGCTTTATCAATGCCTAGAAGCACAGTGAAGTCTATGTGGAAGGTATTTAGTACAACACAGACCCTCCAACTCTGAAGCAGTTGTAGGAATTTATGACAAAGAGTGGTCATTGTGTGCATGTGACAACAATATCACAAATTCTCCACAAATGTGGCTTGTATGGGAGGGTTGCAAGAAAAAAAGCCACTTCTCAAGAAAGGTCACATGCAGTCATGACTGAGCTTTGCCAAAAACACACCTTATAGATTCTGAGGCAAATGAGATTAAAACTTGTTATTGAATTATTTGGCCTCAACACCAAACAATTTATATGGCTGAAATCCAATACAGCTCACCATCCAAATGCACCATTCCTCAGCAGGGACTGTAGCACTTGTCAGGATAGAAGGGAAAATGGATGGGGCAAAATACCATCACATTTTTTAGGAAAATCTGCTGTCCTCTGCCAGAAAGTCATCAATGAGAAGAAGGTTTACTTTCAAACATGACAATGACCCAAAGCACACAGCAAAACTGACCACACAGTGGTTGAAGGAGAAAAAGGTGAATGTTCTTGCATGGCTTTGTCAGAGCCCAGACTTAAACCCAATTGGAAATCTGTGGAATGACTTGAAGACTGCAGTCCACAAACGGTCATCATCAAATTGAACTGAATTAGGGATGCACTGATACCACTTTTTCCAGTACTCGCCCGATACCGATACTTTTATTTTTGGTACTTGCCGATAC
>NW_015558721.1:42803-48038 GCF_001515605.1 Sinocyclocheilus anshuiensis | reverse complement strand
GGCATTTTAACGAGTACGAGTACGAGTACGAGTACAGGAGACCAGTATCGGGCCCGATAGGTGCATCCCTAAACTGAATTTGAGCAGTTATGCAAATATTGCAAAGTCTAGATGTGCAAAGTTAGTAGAGACAAATCCCAACAGACTAAAGGCTGGAATTAAAGCAAAAGGTAGTTCAACAAAATACTGACACAAGGATCCTTTTTCCAACTCAGTGATTCTGTTTTTTTTATTTATTATTATTATTTTTCTGGTATGTTGGTGTTTAATCTTTCACTTGGATGTTATAAATTGCACTGAGTAAATACAGCTGGATAAAACAAATACTGTGCCCTTCTTTAAAATGTGCAAAGCAACAAAATGTGATTATTTTAAAGTGGGTGATTCTTTTCTATGACTACTGTATATAGTTTCACAAAGAGCTCAAAATAAAACACATAAGTTTAGTCGTTTTAAAAGCTTTTATATATATTAAAGCTTATTTATATGTTTATAGTTAAACTAATTTAAATGCAAAGTTTAATATTAATTGTCAGTTCATACAAATAAGTAATTATAATTCGTATAATATAGATAATAGAATAAATAATTAACAGCAAAAGAAGGGCGAAGTTCTCTCACTGTAAACTGCTTTAATTTGAAGCAAAAGTTACAGGGGAACTCACAGCTGATTGGTCCAGTTTGGGTTTTCGATCTCTAACCCAGAATGAAACCTACTCCGGAACAGGGTATGCTGTAGTGTAAGTTACAAAACCTGCTCAAAACCAACCCAACATTTTGAGCCTGAAAGCTCAGAGTTTGCTCAAACCAATTGCAAACTTACCTGGGTAAAAAAACGAAACTGGCTTTGTCCAACAGGCCTCAAGTCTGAATTTATTTGATATAGTAAAAACAGTAATATTGTGTCAAATATTGCAACTGTTTTCTATTTGAATACATTTTAAAATGTAATTTATTCCTTTGATGGCTAAAAAAGTAATTTTTTTAGCATCCTTCAGTCGTCAGTATCATATGATTCTTCCAAAATCATTCTAATATGCTGATTTGGTGCTCAAGAAACATCACTATTATTAATTTTGAAAAAAGTTGTGTTGCTTAAATTGTTTTGTGGAAACCCTGATACATTTTTTCAGGATTCTTCGATGAATAGGAAGTTTTAAAGCATTAATGCTTTTAAATAAAAAGCATTTATTTAAAATATAATTCTTTTGTAACATTATTAATGTCTTTACTGTCACTTTTTATTTTTTGATTTGCAATTTAATGTATTCTTGCTGAAAAAAAGTATTAATTTCTAAAAAAAAAAAAGTACTGACCAAGCTTTTGAATGGTAGTATAAAAAAGTAAAAAAATTAAAATGACATTAGTTTTTAAAAATTAGTAATTGTAAAAAAATTGTCATATGACAGCACAATAAGCACAACACAAAAAAACAACAAAAAAAGACATGACATTTAAACATTTTAATGTAATGTAGCATAGCTTAAAGATAAAGATTATCACTATTTAAAATATTATTGAACTAACATGATTTAATTAAACTAATATTAAATAGTTTACCTCCAGGAATTGTGTACAGATCCTTGCAACATGGGGCCGTGCATTAGTGATGGTCGTGGATGAATGGCACAACAATGTCTCGTCACGGTATCTCTGTGCATTCAAAATGCCATCAATAAAACGCACTTGTGTTCGTTGTCCATAACATACGCCTGCCCGCCATCGAATGTGAGCATTTGCCCACTCAAGACGACGAACTGCAGTCAGGTCGAGACCGCGATGAGGACGACGAGCATGCAGATGAGCTTCCCTGAGACGGTTTCTGACAGTTTGTGCAGAAATTCTTTGGTTATGCAAACCGATTGTTGCAGCAGCTGTCTCAGGTGGCTGGTCTCAGATGATCTTGGAGGTGAAGATGCTGGATGTGGAGGTCCTGGGCTGGTGTGGTTACACGTGGTCTGCGGTTGTGAGGCCGGTTGGATGTACTGCCAAATTCACTGAAACACCTTTGGAGACGGCTTATGGTAGAGAAATGAACATTCAATTCACGGGCAACAGCTCTGATGGACATTCCTGCAGTCAGCATGCCAATTGCACTCTGCCTCAAAACTTGCGACATCTGTGGCATTGTGCTGTGTGATAAAACTGCACATTTTAGAGTGGCCTTTTATTGTGGCCAGCCTAAGGCACACCTGTGCAATAATCATGCTGTCTAATCAGCATCTTGATATGCCACACCTGTGAGGTGGATGAATTATCTCGGCAAAGGAGAAGTGCTCACTAACACAGATTTAGACAGATTTGTGAACAATATTTGAGAGAAATAGGCCTTTTGTGTACATAGAAAAAGTCTTAGATCTTTGAGTTCAGCTCATGAAAAATGGGGGCAAAAACAAAAGTGTTGCGTTTATAATTTTGTTCAGTGTATATTGGCACATCATGTTTATGCAAATCTGGCAGTTTGTTTTATTTTAAATGTGCTACCTGCCAAAGGGCTATTTTGAGCACGCATTTTGCATTGCAAATTTGCATAGCATGTAGCAGCAACAGCGTATCTCTTTTTTAACTATTGGATACATAAATATTTTTGCAGGTTTGTCATGTGTTAAAACATGCACTTAAACTTGCCCAATATTTAATTGATTCTTGACTCTTCTGTTCGCCTGCAGATAATATTTGTGGCGATTCTTCTCCAGAGTAACCTGGAATGTTTAGAGCCTCTTCTTATTCCCATTCTGTCTCTGTACATGGGAGCTTTGGTGCGGTTCACTATTGTGGGACTGGGCTACTACTGTAACGTCCATGACAACATTCCTGAATCAAGTAGCCTCGAACTGGGGGTATGTTTATCGAAAAGATTTTTGCAGACAGATCAGAAAGTTGCTTCCTATATTCAGACTACTTTTGGTCACTTCCAGGGCGATGTCACCGTAAGGAAGATGCTTAGTTTCTGGTGGCCGCTTGCCCTCATTTTGGCCACTCAGCGCATCAGCAGGCCCATTGTCAATCTGTTTGTCTCTCGGGACCTCAAAGGCAGCGCCGCATCAACTGAAGTGAGTACTGATGAATGATAGTATGCACTACAACACACAGCAGCCAGTTCTAACCAAATTATGTGTGTTTGCTAGGCGGTAGCAGTACTCACAGCAACATATCCAGTTGGTCATATGCCCTACGGATGGTTAACAGAACTGCGTGCCATCTATCCAGCTTTCGATAAGGTAGGTGAAGGTTTTAACTAGCAACTGCATAGCAGCACCCTGGCAACCATCATGAATGTCACAGCATGTTTTTTACAGACAAAAAAACAACTCATTTAAAAATGTAGGTCCTATCCAACTTCTTAATGTATATTATTGTATTTTGCTGTTTGGTAAGAGATTTATGTAAGACCTTAGTAACTTTTATTTGTTTGGTTTGTCCTGAGGCTTTGGAATGTTTTTTAGTCAACACCCTATGACTAGTTTTCACAATAAGATGTTTCGTCCTGCAGATAATTATGTACCATTCAAAGACCTACAACTCTCAGACTAACGTGCCTGATTCAACATGTTTAGGTTTTGCCCCTTTCTGATTAGAGACCAATTATCAGCTTTCTGTTGTATAAGAGGCATTAGGTTTTCATTTTATGATTGTGTGTTGGTGAGATTGAGTGAAAGATTTAGGTTGGGCAGAACTTGTTTTGTATCTTCTAAATTATGTTTTTGCTGTCACTAGCACTCAATGTTCTCCTGGTAGACAAGAAAGATAACAACATAGTTTTCATTGTTGATGCACATAGTTGTGTAGTGGGTGTGAAAACATCTTTATTGTTTTCGATGGTTTGATGGATGGTGCCGAATTAGTATGTTTTAAGTATGCATTGAATGTATCATATTGTCTTATTTTTTTAATTAAATCTTTTCAAAAATGTTTTTTTCCACACAAGCATAATGGCTTAGCTTTATTATTTTAACCTGTATTGTTTGGAAGATAAATAATATCTGTACTTCTTTTTTTTAACAGAATAACCCTACTAATAAGTTAGCCAGTGGTCTGACGGTCACCAAATCACATATCCAGAGATTCACGCTTTGCTCTTTTCTCCTCTCCTTGACGGTAAGATCTAATAATCATTAAATTAGACATTACTATATATATACAGTATATATATATATATATATATATATATACACACACACACACACACACACATATATACTTATGTATATATGTATGTATTATGTACATGAATTGATTAAAAATGACAGTAAAGACATTTATAATGTTAAAAAAGATTTCTATTTCAAATAAATGCTGTTATTTTGAACATTCTATTCATCAAAGTATCCTGAAAAAAAATGTTTATGGATTCCACAAAAAGTCTATTAAGGAGTACAGCAGTTTCAACAATGTTATTAATAAGGAATAAGTTACACTTTAATCTGTATTTAAAATAAATTATTTTAAATTGTAATATCATTATTATTACTGTTTTCACTGTATTTTTGATTGACTATATGCAGCCTATAAGATAATGTTTTCAAAAACATTAAAAAGCCTTACTCACCTCAGACTTTTAGATGGTAGTGTAGGGCTTTTTTTAAACCTCAAGATAAATCATGAACATGCTGTTTAGCTTTAGGTATAGTAGCATGTCACACCGCAGGACTTGTCAGCTGTTTCATGTTCAGTATTTATAACTACCCTTTTACATTTAATCATTTACATCCCTCCTGATGTAACAACCATATCACTCCTGCAGTATCATGGCACAGTTGTCACTGCTTAAAAAAAAAAACACACAAAAAACAAATGCTGAACCTGAATTACATACATGTATCCAGAGTATTATTTCGTAATGTTTTGAGTTTCAATTGGTATGTCAAGTCTGTGTCTGTTCAGATCAGCTGCTCAAGTTCCAACATAAAACATGGATCCTCTCCTGCACATGAAAACAGCGTGCATTTTTCACATGCCATACAACCAGTAAACACTGATTTCAGTTCCCACGTTGATCGTAAACTTTTTTTTTTTTTTTACTTGTCCTGCTCTGACCTCTGACAAAAAAAAACAAAAAACAACAGGTTAAAATGAGTCACAATATATATAATGCAAGTCCAGCGGTTTGTGTCTCAAAACACCACCAGCAGTGTTCGAACTATACCGTGGACTTTGGGGGAGCCCACTTGTTTGTTTTTTTATAACGGGGGGGTGGGGGGTTGGGTTCGTGCGCTTGCGCGTGCCTCAAAAGAG
>NW_015558721.1:40648-42543 GCF_001515605.1 Sinocyclocheilus anshuiensis | reverse complement strand
GTCGTCAGGCTACAGAAGAATACCATACTTCCTCCGTTCCATTAGGCCTAAGACATCGAGAGTCACGCAGACCTATAACAACCCAGCCACAACACATAATTGCGAATAACATGCCTTACCTTAACACAGAATCAACTACAGAGTCCAACGTTTATATTTTTTCTACGAATCTTTGAGTTAACATGTACTAAACATGAGTGGAATTTGCACCGCAGCACCCCCACACCTTGATGCTCATGACAAGAATAGCATGTATAGTTATCTTTATTGAAGTGAATTAGGTTTAAATCGCCATCATGCATGAATGAATGATATTTTTGCAATTTTACACATAATAATCCACGATGATCACATTGCACAAAACTGAAATTGCACGTCAAAATAACACATTGTCAATATTTTTTGAGACCCCCCAAAATTTCACAAATCACGTTTTCAGGGGAGCCCATGTCTTATTAAGGGGAGCCGAGCTCCCCCTAGCTCCCCTGTAGTTCGCACCCTGACCACCAGGGTTGTTGGAAAGCAGATGTCAGGCATATGGTGAAGGTTTTACTTTATCACGGACAAACAATTATGTACAATTTAAATTCTTTTTTTTTAAGATGCAATGAGAAAAAACAATGTATCCATGTTGGAAACAGACAAACAATTCTCAGAAAAAAAGAAACTAACGAGCTTGGTTGGACGGGTTGCAGTTTTTACCATTTGTTTTTGATTTCTGTCACATGATTTGTAGGTGTGTGTTGTGTAATTATGGATTAGAGGAATGAAAAAATTGAAATTAAGAAAAACATGTGGGTAGATCTTACACACCCACTTTTCTGAATGGAGATGTAACACCTGTGCCACCAGTGAAGGTGTCTCAAAACAGCCTGAAGATCTTTGGCAGCTTTCCTGCTTCTTGTTTCATAATGACAGTGGAGAAAGCAACAGATCAAATAATCTTGCAGAGAATATTTTTAACAAACCATGCAACAATCAAAGTAATTGCATAAAAGTTATTTTTATTTTATTTTGAAGTGGGAGAGAAATACAAAAATGTTGCTGCTTCAATTGCACAGGTCTACAGGAATTCCTAGATTATCTTGAATTCCCATAAAGGACAATAGCTACAAAAAAGCTCTTTGATATTAAAACTGCAAATTCATAATGTTTGCAGTTTGTCTTTATAGCCCGGGTTGAGCATGCATTGATGTGCTGGTCCTTGTTACAGTACACATTTCATTGTTTTTGACAGTGCAGAAACATCCATCCACACATCCATCGTCAGTCCGTTCAATACGATTGGTTTGGATTTCAGTGAAAAAGGCAGAAGAATAAAATAAAAGTACTACAGTGATCGTGGCTAGAACTGTGGTGAGGAGTGAGCAGTGAAGGTCAAAGCCAAGTGCGCATTATATGACTCAAGCATATGGCCTTTAACTTGGTCAGATGTGGAGGATCTTTCCCTGTAAACAGGCATGCCAGGCCTTTGTCAGACTCTATTCTGCCAGAAAAGAGGAATGTCCGTAGGTAGGGCGTCAAGCAGGCTTAGCGTGAGACAATTACATAATCTGGTTTTGCTGGAATGTGAAGTGTCTCATAACAAAGACACAGTCAAAACTGACTGGCACATCCAAGATTAAGGATAATGAAGGAGTGAAACTAAATGTACACTAGATATACTAGACGTAATGCATATGATGGTGCACATTATTATTTAGTTAGTGGCACTAAAATAGGTTCACTTTGATAATATTAGATATGCATTTCTATTCAAAAGTTTGAAATCAGTGTTTTATTTATTTATTTATTTTTACTTTTTTTCAGCAAGGATGCATTAAACTGATCAGAAATGACATAATTGACAGTACTGTTACTTAAGCTCCAAATAAGCATATTATATATTTATATAT
>NW_015558721.1:32936-40470 GCF_001515605.1 Sinocyclocheilus anshuiensis | reverse complement strand
ACTGTGTATATTTATTATGTATATATAAATACACACACACATACAGCTTTTATTTTGGATTCATTAGCGATTTTTCACTAATTAAGCAAATATAGCGATTAATCGTTGCCCAGCACTAATATATATATATATATATATATATAATAGATGTCACATTTTGACACAAAACTGCTAAATTAAGTAATTAGTGCACATGCCTGTGTCTGTTTTCCAGATGTGTTTCATTGTATTCTGGACCCCTCATGTTTCTGAACGCATCCTGGTAGATGTCATTGGGGTGGATATGGCCTTCGCACAGCTCTGCATCATTCCACTGAGAGTCTTTTCCTTCTTCCCTGTGCCTGGTACCATAAAGTCTTTTCTTTTATATGACTTTATATAATTTACAGTGCATTATATCTATGTGACCTTGTGTCTGTGTTGCTATCAGTTACAGTTCGAGCTCATCTGACGGGCTGGTTAATGACGTTGAAGAGAACTTGTGTTCTGGCACCTAGTTCAGTTCTGCGCATCGCTGTGCTCATCACCAGCCTTCTAGTGCTGCCTTACATGGGGTTAGTATACAGGAGGAATATACAAATATGCTAAATGCATCTCTTTTAAATATCATTGAATGTGCTTCTCTGCTCACTATGTGATCTATGAAGTAATTAGCTCTCTTGCTGCCTCTGAATTTTTAGTGAGTCTAAAAATAAATCATTTCAAATCCCTGTCTGCATTTTGTGAAGTAATTATGACTCCGCTCCTCAGCTAATGCAGACTGCTGCAGCAACTTTTAATATAAGCTCAGAAAATTGTTCTTTAATGGGTTTTTTGATCATAGCAACACTGCGCTACAACTGTACAGCATTAAAATCAGTTGGTATTATTTTGAAATCACATTTATCATGTTGATGGTTTTGTCTTTGGGCAGAGTGCATGGTGCCACACTGGGAGTGGGGTCTTTATTAGCAGGATTCGTGGGGGAGTCCACCATGGTCGCAGTGGCTGCCTGTTGTGTACACCGAAAACAGGTGAGGAGCCATCGGACTGCAGAAGTCAACAATTCTGCAGAAATATTACAGCTAGTGTCCTATCTACCTTACTTTTCAGTGTGAAAGTAAGCAATTTTCTGTGAATGTGCAAGACTTCAGATTCATTAGGCTCTATACATAAATAACTAAGAATAAGTGCAATAAACATAATGCTGTTTGCATGTTTATGATAATAAATCAGTTTGTAACATCAAGCAGCATAACGGACTCTTGTACAGCTAAAATATCTGGAAGCAGATGACACCAGATGCCTTACACATTCAAGTTAAAAATTCCAACGATATGTTTATATTTGTAACGTGGGGAGCGTGACAACGGAGTTGAGAATCCAAATGCAGCTTTATTCAGAAGAGTTGTCAAAACAGGCAAGGTCAAACACCAGAAAACAGGAAAAATACAGGGCGAGACAAAAGAGTAATCCAATAAACAGGCAATGGCCAGGGTAGGCAGCAAACGAGCAAAAACACGGTAAACAGTCCAAGGTCAAAAAAACAAGGCAAGGCAAGAACTAAGGAACACAAGAAAACACAGGAACTTGGAAACACTACAGGCTAGCAAAACTCAACGATGAGTGTGTGTATGAGTGCATCTTTTATAGTGTGAGATTGATAAGGTAACGAGCAATGAAGGCAATCAGTGATGAGTCCGGCAAAGGATTATGGGAAAATGTAGTCCCAGGTAGAGTGGCAAGAGTCAGGGGTGGATTGCCCTCTGGTGGAGTTCATGGGCACTCCAGCTGGAGATCGTGACAATATTTGTGTGTGAATTTTGCTATTCTCTTAATTCTAGAACAATTATTAAAATGGAGTAACACTTTAGATTACACATATTCACTATTAACTTAAGAGTTTTCCCTCAGTAAACTCCTAATTTGCTGCTTATTGATAGGAAGTAAGGTAGTTGTTGTAATAATTATGTTTAGTGTTAAGGAATCTAGAATATGGTCATGCAGAATAAAGCTAATATGTTCTTTAAGTACTAATAAACAGCCAATATGCTAGTAATATGCATGCTAATAAGCAACTAGTTCATAGTGAATAGTGCTCCCTAATCTAAAGTGTTACTAAAACATGCCTTTTGACTTTTAAACGTTTCGTATCTATTCTGCAATATTTATCAGTCTTATGGTCTGTTTTCAGAAGAAAACCCCAGAAGCAGAAATGGTTGTGGAGGACAACTCTTCCCCGATGAATGAAGTCACCTCCAGGACAGAGTTAGATGTCATTGAAGAGGCTGAGAATGAGCAGATGGAAACAGAAGATGAATGAATTTAGGCATGGAAAGAAAAACAAGGGTGGAAGATACGTTTTCCTTTCATTTGCTGTACAATGTTTTGGATTTTTGACGATGAGAGTCTAACTAGTACTAGTACTAGTACTTTATCATTATATTATTATAATTTTTTTAATTTCTACAATCGCTCCATTACCCCAGTGGGACTGTCAGATTGATCGATGCTTGTTTGGGGTAGGATGAGCAGATTTGCATGTCTACATAAAATGCACTCCTGGACTTTTTGCACCGAGGCATATTTACGCAGATGTCTTCTGGCACACAAAGTTCATGTTCTGCAGCCTGTTAACATTTTTGCCAAAATAGACCCTTACAATCAGAAAAAAATCTTTGGAGAAAGAATGCATCAAGAACGGGCTTGGAAGATGTTTTAATGACTGTACTGTTATCTGACCTATTTACCCTGGGAAATACGGTCTGTTTCCTCTTGCCTTGAGACGCACAATGAATAGTTACACTTTGAGTGTATTATAACTTGTTCAAGAGGAATTTATTTTACTGACTTGGGGCACAGACTAGATTTGATTGTATATGTCAGTTGCTTTATTTTTGTATTCACTGCACAAATTCAGGTTTTGTATACTTGGCAAATGCCATTATGGAGACATTTAAGTCTGAAGATAACTTCTATATAAAAGACTATTTATTTGAGCTTTTGTGAATGCATGAAGAGATAATTTCTGATTAGATTTGATCTGATCCAATATTTTGTGCTGGGACCACATTATAGAATCGTTTTTTTTTTCCAGATCTTTGAAATTAATGGTACGCTTCACTTTCAATGTGTTTTGCAAATTACTAAATGGAATGTAGTTTTGGCAGTTTTTAGGTCCTGTTTAGGTGCTTATGTTACTCTGTGATTGTGGTCTAACTGAATGTCAGCACATACAAATAAACCAAGCACATATGAATGCATTATGGCTATTAAACAAATGTTGTGCTAAGCAGTTCTTTTTCGCATTTCTTGTGTTTTGTGCATATAAAAGTGAGAGGCTGAATAGAGTCATAGAATAATTTATTCATATTTCTTCAAAAGATTTTGTCTTCCAGTTCTTGAAAAATTAGAATTATACATAATACTGTATAACGTATGTTTGGCAATAAAGTTAGTCAGTGTTAATCTGTCAGTCACAAATACAAAAATTCAGATGAGCAACAAAAGAAAATACCACCAAAATAAAAAGTATTGCTAAAGTACTTTTGCTTCACTCCACAATGAGCTAAATATTAAGCCATTTTGAACTCTTCTTGGCATCTATATCACCAGTTGTCTGCTAACGTGATTTATGCACATTATTGTTACATGTGAACATAACATGAGGGCAACATTAGTTATCTGACTTCTAGAGTCTAAGTGCTCTAATTTTAAAACTGACAATATTGTGTGTAGAGCCTCATTTAAATATTATGGCAAAAAAAAAAATCTAAACCAGTACAGGAAACTTTTCCATTTCTATGTAACAATATTTAGAAAAATGACCCGACATATCTGACTGTATTTTGTAAAAAAATAAATAAATGCTTCAGTCAGTGCCCATGGCTATTTTCTAGATGTTTTATATTTTGAAAACATAAATCTGAAGTACAGTGAGTAGACCACTATCTCATTTCCCGTACTATACCCACAATACATTCTTTTGAATGAAAAATTCTCTAAATTATTGTTGTAAACGCTTTAGTATTTTTTTTTTTTACATTGACAATGTAAATCAACACAATTTCCAACAGTGCATAATACAAAAAATAACAGGATTAAAGTAAAGGCAGTAAGGGTTGTTTTTTTTTCCCCTTTCTGAACCAGTGTTAATCATCACAGCATTTCCTGACAGTCTGATGTTAGCTCTTTGATTCATTTAGGGGAAAAACCTGAGCACTTCTGTTTGCAATTTGATCTTGCTGTAAATTCCCTTCATCTTTTTATTCACGGGATGACCTACAGATCATTATCAAAAAATGATGCCAAACATCATGCCACTTTGTAGATCAGATTTGTTCTCTGAGGTCTCTTGTTAGGTCATCGTGATATCTTCTCTGTGCTGGTGTTGAACGCTCCTCCTGACAGGGACATTGTAATGGCGATCGTCCTCTGTGACGATACACACGCAGGGCCACTCCTGCTTGTGGTCGTCTGGGTAATGTGTCACAAATTAGTCCGTGTCAGTCATATATAGTCGGAAGGCTTGAATGGTGTGCTTTAAGGCATAGCCCAACAGAAACATCTCTACCTACATCAAACAAAGCAAACATACATTTTCAAATTGTATTTTTTTGCCAGTATATATTAAAGCAGGTGTCTTCATATTGAATAATAGAGCTGTAAGTTTGTCAGTGTCATCATACTTGCCTGTTCTACCCCTCCACTGAAGCCGATCTGGCTCAGGTGATTGGCTAGAAGGGTTTGGGGGGTTTCTGATGTGTCGCGGGCAAAAAGAAGCCAGCAGAACACAGGCACTTCTTGATCTGCCATCATGTTTTGATGAAGCTCAACAGCTTTGGCCAGCATTAGAAACTTTAGTGCTTCCAGAAGACCATACTCCTCTTCTCCTCCCTCCTCTTCTCCTCTGGGCTCTCACAGGCCACTGCTGCCTGCCACTGAATTAAAAGCAAATAAAATATACAAATGCATGAAAACACAGAAATGATCATGATATTTTCTCTAATTAAACTTAAAAAGAAGCTGAATTTTACTTGGTAGAGGATAATGTACACTAATTGCTGTGATTGACCAATCACTATCAGCTGTGTAATACTGTAGTATATGCAATAATACACTACTGTTTATTTTCATTTATTTACTATTAAATTTATATTTTGTATTATTGCCTGTTTCGATGCAACCAAGTGATGTTTGAAATCTGCATATAATACTAAATCAATAATGAATCATGAATCAATTTTGACGACTTTAAATAAATAAAAAAATGAGCTTGATATTGGTGAACAAAAGGGTCTGTATCAATCACAAAATGCATTTCATGAACAAAATATTCATTTCGTGAAAGTAATATGAGATTGCATGCATTCCATTTATGAAAACAACAAAATGTTAGAATTGCCAGATGTTAACTCACAATGGGGATCAATATAAAGTCAGAATTGTGAGATAAAAGGCTGTAATTACCTTTTTTATTCCATGGTAGGAACTGGCTTTCATACTAAAGTTTAATACGTTAAAAAAAACAGCATTTATTTGAAATAATATATTTTTATTACAATTATTTTAAATGTCTTTACAGTCACTTTTGATTAATTTAATAGATGACGATTCATTTCTTTAAAAAAAAACGTACTTAATCTATTTTATGTTTGAATAAGATATATGGAATGCACATCAGAAAAAAAGAGATTCACCTTCTTCTTAAGGAGATCCAAATAACATTTCAGTCTCTCCACAGAACTTTCCTTCTCACTTCCTGACTTGCATTCAGAAGGAAACACCCATCTAGCAATCAAATGCTCCTGAGCTTCAATCCTCTCTGGTAACTGTGAGAATAACCAGCAGCTGTTAATCTGAGCTAGAAAACAACACATACATTAGCTACGTTTACACACATCCAAATAATCTGTTTCTAATCAGATTGATGGCTCAATTGGACTGAAAAGCCTTCATGTAAACACCTCAACTGATCCGAATGAATTGAAAGGGGTGGTATAGACCTAAAATAATCTGATCCACAGGCAAAAATTAAGCATATAAACATTTGAATCTGACTGTTTTCTCAATCAGATTCAAAAATATAGTACCTGTGCCATGATGTGTATGTTTACATACGTTTTATGTCATACAAACTAAAAAAAGTGTTTATTTATGTTTCATGTCTTGTGAACTGCTCAAGTTCATGAAACTGAATATTTACTGAACATTTGTTTATATAAACTCTTCTCATATATTTAAGCTTTTTTTTTTAGCAGTGTCAAGGCAAAAGCTTTAATTATGCTCACGTTTGCTCTGGTGACATTATATGGTGACCTCCTCTGTTTTTGCATGCAACGACTGGGCAATACGCATGCAGTAAAGTTGTGTATGAAATACAAGTAATGCACATGTAAACGAATATGTGAACCGGATTGCTATGTTTACAGTTCATATAATCAGAACTTTAAGAATGTGAAATCGGACTGGATTCATTCTGACTGATGAAAATTGCATGTTAACATTCCTACTGTCAGCTTATAAACCTTAGTCTGGGTAGAAGCCATATGTTATCTGACGCAAACGAATAATCAGTACTCCTTCTCCATGTTACCTGCACCCAGGATCTAGCTGTTTATTTGTCAGCTAAAATCTACAGAATGACGCGCTTTGACACTTTTGACAGCTCCAGGGTTTTAAAGTCACTTTAAAGTCAAATTACATATGGTGTCTACCCTGACTGAAGTTATTACGAGAACAGAGGTCTCCTCACTAATAGAAAGCCTTCATCCTGCAGCCAGGTGGGCATATTTGTGCTGTTTGCCAGCACCTGATACAGTGTGGCTCGTAGGGCACAGTAGTTATCGCCTCTGACTCTCCTCAGACCGCTAAAGCTACGGGACATCTCACTGTAGCCCTTAAACAAACACACTGAAGTAAGTCAGACTTCTTAAACAAGCACAGACATGTCAATCAAAATATCAATAGCATACTTTAAATACATTTCAGGAAAAAAATATCACAAAGTTAGTTAGGTCACCTTTCTGATGAGAGCGCTTTTGGTCGTGTTTCCCTTCCATTCTCTCTCACTGTAGGCCAGTATGTCCACAGCTGGTGCTAAGCTACATCTGGTCTCTATACCAGGAACTAGACAAGAAGAAAAACAAATAATGGCAAATACCCAATGAGATGTTCATCTGGATGCAGAAAACCTTTGGACCTTTCACATTTTCACAATGATTTGATTGCCTGTTATACATTTCCTTAAAGGGATCATTTACCCAAGAATGAAATGTGACACGTGCCGTATTTTGCAACTGTTTCTGTCACCGATGGACAGGGCCGGATTTACCTCTTTTCGTGACATAGGCAAAACACATTTTTGGGCCCCCCTTCCCTATTAATATAATAGGCCTAATATTACCACCCAAGCAAACAAAAATATTTCTTAATCAGTGGAAACGTTACAGTGTTTTCTATTGCAATAAGCGCTTGCGTTCAGTCAATAAAAATCGAATGTAGCTCTAATTTGTTTGAGAACTCAGAAAGACCATTCCATTAATAGGCGCGGCGT
>NW_015558721.1:23074-32841 GCF_001515605.1 Sinocyclocheilus anshuiensis | reverse complement strand
AGATAAATATACACAGTACACACACATATATTATATAAATAAAAACTTTTATTTTGTATGTGATTAATCGCGATTAATCGTTGCCAGGCACTTACTGTTACTTCTGAATAATTTAATAGATTAATTTAAATGTTTTTTTTAAATATTACTTAAACTATTTCATGTCTGAATAAGATAAATGTAACGCACAGCAGAAAAAAATGAGATTCACCTTCTTCTTAAGGAGATCCAAATAACATTTCAGTCTCTCCACAGAACTTTCCTTCTCACTTCCTGACTTGCATTCAGAAGGAAACACCCATCTAGCAATCAAATGCTCCTGAGCTTCAATCCTCTCTGGTAACTGTGAGAATAACCAGCAGCTGTTAATCTGAGCTAGAAAACAACACATACATTAGCTACGTTTACACACATCCAAATAATCTGTTTCTAATCAGATTGATGGCTCAATTGGACTGAAAAGCCTTCATGTAAACACCTCAACTGATCCGAATGAATTGAAAGGGGTGGTATAGACCTAAAATAATCTGATCCACAGGCAAAAATTAAGCATATAAACATTTGAATCTGACTGTTTTCTCAATCAGATTCAAAAATATAGTACCTGTGCCATGATGTGTATGTTTACATACGTTTTATGTCATACAAACTAAAAAAAGTGTTTATTTATGTTTCATGTCTTGTGAACTGCTCAAGTTCATGAAACTGAATATTTACTGAACATTTGTTTATATAAACTCTTCTCATATATTTAAGCTTTTTTTTTTAGCAGTGTCAAGGCAAAAGCTTTAATTATGCTCACGTTTGCTCTGGTGACATTATATGGTGACCTCCTCTGTTTTTGCATGCAACGACTGGGCAATACGCATGCAGTAAAGTTGTGTATGAAATACAAGTAATGCACATGTAAACGAATATGTGAACCGGATTGCTATGTTTACAGTTCATATAATCAGAACTTTAAGAATGTGAAATCGGACTGGATTCATTCTGACTGATGAAAATTGCATGTTAACATTCCTACTGTCAGCTTATAAACCTTAGTCTGGGTAGAAGCCATATGTTATCTGACGCAAACGAATAATCAGTACTCCTTCTCCATGTTACCTGCACCCAGGATCTAGCTGTTTATTTGTCAGCTAAAATCTACAGAATGACGCGCTTTGACACTTTTGACAGCTCCAGGGTTTTAAAGTCACTTTAAAGTCAAATTACATATGGTGTCTACCCTGACTGAAGTTATTACGAGAACAGAGGTCTCCTCACTAATAGAAAGCCTTCATCCTGCAGCCAGGTGGGCATATTTGTGCTGTTTGCCAGCACCTGATACAGTGTGGCTCGTAGGGCACAGTAGTTATCGCCTCTGACTCTCCTCAGACCGCTAAAGCTACGGGACATCTCACTGTAGCCCTTAAACAAACACACTGAAGTAAGTCAGACTTCTTAAACAAGCACAGACATGTCAATCAAAATATCAATAGCATACTTTAAATACATTTCAGGAAAAAAATATCACAAAGTTAGTTAGGTCACCTTTCTGATGAGAGCGCTTTTGGTCGTGTTTCCCTTCCATTCTCTCTCACTGTAGGCCAGTATGTCCACAGCTGGTGCTAAGCTACATCTGGTCTCTATACCAGGAACTAGACAAGAAGAAAAACAAATAATGGCAAATACCCAATGAGATGTTCATCTGGATGCAGAAAACCTTTGGACCTTTCACATTTTCACAATGATTTGATTGCCTGTTATACATTTCCTTAAAGGGATCATTTACCCAAGAATGAAATGTGACACGTGCCGTATTTTGCAACTGTTTCTGTCACCGATGGACAGGGCCGGATTTACCTCTTTTCGTGACATAGGCAAAACACATTTTTGGGCCCCCCTTCCCTATTAATATAATAGGCCTAATATTACCACCCAAGCAAACAAAAATATTTCTTAATCAGTGGAAACGTTACAGTGTTTTCTATTGCAATAAGCGCTTGCGTTCAGTCAATAAAAATCGAATGTAGCTCTAATTTGTTTGAGAACTCAGAAAGACCATTCCATTAATAGGCGTGGCGTACCACTTCGGGAGTTATTTCTCTAAGAATTTTAATGGCCAGGAGTCACAACCACACATCAAGACATTGTTCAGATGATTTGTTTCAAGATATTTGACATGTTTCCGTCCTGAAATGTGTTGAACAATTTTTTAAGCACCTCATACCAAACCAAATTCCAAAACGTCATTTTAGAGCTAATAACAGAGGCTTGAGCCATTGATATGCAGGCTAATGCAGTTATTAGAGAGAGAGCGAGAGATTAAGCGCGTGTGAATACCATGCGTCTGTGTGTCTCTCAGCAGTGTTCAGCAGCAGCGTCTACTAGTAGCGAATCTTTAAGTTAAACTGCTTCAAGAACCTCCCTACTGAGAAATGTCTTGTAGCTTTCAGCTGCGAAACTATTTTATTGATAAATTCACGGGGCGGCGTTGATGACAAGTTTCTGTCTGTGAGAGAGATCTGGAGAAAGCGCGATTTCCATACATAAAAAAGGTGGAAGACATAGAGAGAACAGGAGAAAGCGTGAAGACAGATCATGGAAGACATGGAAATAGTTTGTCATTTTTTACCTTATTGTTTGTTATATTTATTTGCTCAATGTCTTCTGAGGTTTTGGTTCTTTTATTGTTGTAGATAGCCCATAGTATAACAAAATATTATATCTCTTCATTGTGTTCGGACCCTCCCTGGACGAGCGAGCATAGGCACGTGCCTAGAATGCCTAAGCGTAAATCCGGCCCTGCCGATGGAGTTTGGGTTCCTTGCCACTGTAGCCTTTTGGTTTGCTTAGTTGAGGACACTAATTATTTGGCAATACTGTCGACTGAACTGAACTGAGCTGGACATTGACGTCACTGAATCAACGATGAACTTACTTTAACTGGAAAATTGACTGTTTAATCTTATTCTCTTGTTAGAGCTGCTTTACAGCGGAATTGAATTTTGTTTGCATTATTTAAAAAATATGTTACTGTTTAAAACGGTAAAGCTGCTTTAGCACAATCTGTATTGTATAAAGCACTATATAAATAAAAGTGACTTGACTTGGAAAAGTAAACGATAGGGTTTGGTGAAAAACAAACCAAAATGTAATGCATTATATATGAAAATCCAGACCCTGGAAATACAATGCCTAGAAATCCCCCAAAAAATTATCTGTAAAGTATCAAACTTTATTCATAGAATTGAATATCTCTGGACCAGATATATGCGGTATATGGAGAAGCCCATTTAAAAAAATATATTTTGTTTTATAATTTGTGGTCCAAAAAAGAAAGAAGGGTATATGGCATTAGAATAACACCAGGGTGAATAAATGATGACTTCATTTTCATTTTTGGGTAAACTAACGAAAAAATCTTTGATACTTGTGAGCTCCAGCAGTGGTTTGGGTGGCTTGTTATTGCTGGCTCCCATTTCCATCTCCTCTGCTCCCAGATATAGGTCTGCACTCCTATGGCATAAAGAGGAACTATCATGCATATGATGTCAAGTATGACAAGCAGTCTTGAGGATCTAGCTGGAAGAGCTAAAACTATTATATTAAAGTACAACATCCCAGATGATAATGATTCATCATGCAGGGCAAGTCTAACTGGATCTAAAGAGGCTTTGAGATGATTCTTTAGCTCTTTTACGTCAGTTGTTCACATATTGTTTGTGAAAACCCCTCCTTCACTACTATAAATCGGATAGTTCCATTATTGTAAATATAGTTCTGGTTGAAGGGGTTGCAAGTAGTGCCGGCCCGTAGGGTTGTGGGGCCTTAGGCAAGATAACGAAAATAGGCCCCACTAGTGTAAAAATTGTCACGCACGCGAAATGTTACGCCCCTTACCATACTGTGATGCCCTGTCCGGCCGGAGCAACGAGACAAAAACATTAAAACCCATTATAAACGAGGCATTTGTTGCATCCAGTGGGGACATAATTAAGGATTATAATGACTTATTCTGTCTTTTTACGCATTGCATTGCATCGCGCCGCGTAAACATAAAACCATGTCTGCATTCGTGATCGGAGAAATGACAAACAACAAGCACTACTCTACACTGCTCAAAACTCGCGTTTGAATCATCAGTGGCAAATCCTTTAAATGAAAACGTACTTACAGGCTGTGAGTCAGAACAGCCGGCACTGTAGTCTACTCTACCAGTTTCAGGAAACAGTCCTCCATAAAATGCGCTAAACCCTACTCTACACTGCCCAAAAACTCGCTTTAAATATATAAAATATTAAAACTCTTTAAATATAAAAGACATACTTACAGTCTTTGAGTCAGAACAGCCGGCATTGTAGTCTACTCTACCAGGATCAGGAAACAGTCCTCCATAAAATGTGCTGCACACATCTGAATATTTGGGTTGAAGTGTTCTGGAACAGTGTTGTAAATACAACTTAACCACTGATTTCTAGTCGTGTGCTCTTTTGGAAGACCAAACACAGTAGTTTCGCTTTCACAACGAAACACACGGCGGGCTAGAGTAAGGAACAGCCGGCGGGCTTGAGAACGGCGCAGCCAACGGATTCGACGAAGGAGCGGCCGGCGGGCTTGCCGCAACCACATGTGACGACCCCGGGTTGGACTCCGCTTCATCCACGGTGAAAGCCGATCCGGCGATCCACAGCGCGAAGTTAATGTATTTCCTCAGCGACCAGCACGGATCAGCTCCAGGCATGACGAAGCGGATATTGTCCTCTTTTGAAAGGCCAAAGAAAGTAGTTTCGCTTTCACAATGATACACACAGCGTCTCGACATGGCGGCAGCAACAATACTACAGCGAGAATAAAAGTTACACCTTCTTTCTTTGCGTGAACATTTGGGCGGTGTTATGCAAATATTACCACATCGTGACATAGACATGTGGGGGCGTGTTAGAGCGAGTCGTTTTAGGAGGGCGTGGTTGACTCTTATCTTTTATAAAGAATATCTCTTTGGATTTGAGACTTTAGTCTTTGCAACTTTACAGATCTTCTTTATGCACCAAGAGTTTGTAACACTTCAAAGAGAAAGGAAAAATTTTAAATCGCATCATATGACCCCTTTTAATGTGTTTAAACGCACTGTACAGCCCTGGTGCGTCATCTGTATGTGTGTTGACTTAAAGGGGCGCTGCAGATCGATAAGTGTTTGACATCAAAGTCAAGGCGGGGCCCTAGGTGACCGCCTGTACCGCCTGTTGGGACGGGCCGGCACTGGTTGCAAAACTATACTCACAATCCTGCATAATCTTGTCTCATCATTAATTTGTCTAATTAACAATTGATTCTGGTATCCAAATGCATTGACCATCTGCTTTCCAAACTAAAGGTATTGCTGGAAACCAGAATAAAAGAGTGACACATACTCATCCAATGCCTCGTGCACTTCCTCCACACTCTCTTCTGTATCTTTCTGTATCAGCTTCACCTCTACTGTGCCACTGCTGAAAAGGATCTCTGATTTTGGGGTGGCAGAAGTGTCTTCTTTTCCTTCGTTTTTCTGTGCAGCACTAGCTTCCTTTTCCTGTTTCTCCTTTTCGTCTTCTGTTTGTTGAGGTCCAGTTTCTGCATCTTTTACAACTTCTTCCACTAATTTTGCCTCGCTCAACACAGGAATCTCACCTATGGCCTCAGTGTCTTCTAGAGCAACTGAATCACTGTAAACGAGAAATGATAGAGTGGTTATTGGGCAATTCTGACAAGGAGGACAATCTGGTATCTCAAAGTGTTTAGTCATGTTTTCTAATTATTTTGAAGTTGCATTTTTTTATACTTAATGTTTGTTAATATTTTATTGCTTTTTTATTAACAAGTTTTTATTTTTAATATATTCTATTTGTTTTTTCAGTAGCCTTTATTCCAGTCTTCAGTGTCACAAGATTCTAAAGTAATACACACACACACACACACACACACACACACACACACACGTATAATGCTTTAATGTGGCCATTTCATAGTCTTAAAACTTAGGCTCACAACGCTTTTGGGAGTCACAATTTTCCCTCTTATTACAAAATGAACACACGCCTTAGAAACCTCCACCGAGTGTGTCTAGAGGCGTCATCAACCTAGAAACTCATCGACGACGTTTATGGTTCCGGGCTTAATGACGAAACTATGAGGATAAATAGCTGAATTCAGTCGCTATAAAATAATTTGACATAATAATGTGGATCTGTGAAAATATCTTGCAACTCTCCAGTTGATCTGACACATCCTGTAGCAAACTCTCTATCGTTAGTTTGACTTAAGCTTCTGCATGAGCTCTAAATTAATAAATACATCTGGAAATAAATACATGTGGGAATAAATAAATATAAAAAATAAATAAATGCATATATACATTTAAACATAAATAAATACATACACTGAACAAAATTATAAACGCAACACCAACAGTTAAATTGTATTACAAATGAACTATATTTGTTTTTATCAAGTCATTTATTTCTTTATTTATTTTCCTGTCATTTTATTTATTTATTTATCTATATATTTTTTTATTTCTGCAGGTTTGGTCCTCTATTTATTAAATTATTGGTGGGGCAAGTGAAAATTTTAACCACTGGCCCAACTGGGCCAGCAGAAAAAAATCCTTAGCGTTGAGCCCTGTAAATTATGCCAACGGTCACTATAATCTACAATCATAAAAATGTTCCCAAAATAAAGTTGAAAGGAACGCTGTTCAGACAGCTACTGTCTTGAAGAATTGCATGAAGAACTTCTGCATAAACACTGCTTAGACCTGATACACCATGTGGCGTAATCACACATTAAAACATTATATATACTGTACATTATTACCCACAGGAAGTAGACAAAGCCATGAAATAACTAATGTATGGTGTTTAAATTAACAGTGGCTCATTTAAAACAATTACGGCAACTAATGTTGACATTGTTGCTACATTGTACTTTACTAGTGTTTGTACTTTATTGCCAGTTGTTTGCCTTGGCATGGCACATAAGCTTCCCTCTTTGACAATTGATCTATTTCTATTATGGCAAGTGTGATTACACTCTTAGTGCGTACACACAGCAAACTAATAACTAAACTTAGTCACTGAACACTATTATGAACTCTGTCTTTTATACTGGGAGTTTTGCACCACCTAATGGTAATAATAATGAATAGCAGGAAGTACTAACCTTGGTCCAGTGAGTCTGGTTTTCTCAGTGGGGCTTGATGACACTGAGGCACATGTGGAGTCCAGGCCATTCTGAACGGGTTCTCTAATCTCGCGCTCTTGATCTGCAAACTTTTCATTCTTCTCTAGATCTTTCACAGAATCCATGACTTCAGGTTTGTCCATATCAATAGGGTTATTAGTTAACTAACACTAAAACCATTAAAAAAAAACAAAAAAAAACATTTTTGTTACTTAAAATAAACGTTAACTGAAATACAATAAAATATAAAAACCTAAACTTATTTTAATTCACTTAGTTGCCACAGTAAAATCTCTCATTTTCATTTAGATTATAAATAAAATAAAATAAAAAATATCCAAATAAAAAATAATTAAAAAACATAAAACTAAAACTATAATAGTATCTCGATGATAGTAAAATAACAGAGACATTAACATATGCCGTGTGGGCTAGGGGTCGGCAATATGACCAAAATTACAATACGAGTCCGACCCGACTGCATTATTTTCGAACCCGACTGGACCCGAACGTAAACAGCGACGTGTGCACAGCCTGCAGTAAAGAAAAATCCTGGTGTCCTGCTGACTGATTTGGCCGCTTCTACATTAATTTTATTTATTTAACATTCATTTAATTCACTGTTACTTTACATGATTGTCTCCCTGAAGCTGCCTTTCCACTATCTCCGACAAACGATCGACCGGAAGTCATTCATTTCCAATGGAGAGTAGTGCGGGAGCTGCGTGGACTTCCGATCATATGCGTATGCGGAAAATTCGGATACGATTTGAGCTTCGGATGCGTTAAAATATTTGACCTTTTGCGGCCAGACCGCCAGACCACTGCACACTAGTGATGTCCGGTTCGCGAACGAATCGTTCGATTTAACCGGTTCTTCTTAGTGTACCGGTTGAACCAGTTCACCAAATCAGACTGAATCGTTTGAAACGGTTCGCGTCTCCAGTACCGAGACCGTTTCTTTCGGACACGTCCGATTGTGTCAGACTATTAATAGCTAGCGATATCGCTAGTAAGCTGTGAAAGATGAGACTTTATATGAAATCAAAGTTTAAATGAATTCTTAAGTTTTAACTCTTTTGTAGTTTATATCATGAAGTAAATTGTGTTATGAGCACAATATGTGCAGTGAGCACGGATTTTCTTGAGTGAGAAGGGTGCATCTGTGTGTGTCTGTCTGTGTGTGTGTGAGAGAGAGAGAGAGAGAGAGCGAGCACGTGAGAGATCGAGAGAGATCGAGAGAGAGCGCGAGAGAGAGAGAGAGAGAGAGGCATAAATCTGGCACTAAAGGACATTACAGATATATTTCACCAATCAGCATCCATGTGCAATTTGAAAAAATCATCAAAAAGAAAACCAAAAAACACCAATGAAAAGTGGTTTGACGATGAGTGTAAAAGAATTAGAACGACAGTACGAAATCTTTCAAATAAAAAACACAGATCCTGACAACCAAGAACTCCGTCTTCAATATCATGAAGCTCTTAAAGTGTACAAACAAACTCTAAAAGCAAAAAAGGAAGAGCATACAGAACAATTATTTCAAACAATGGAGGAATCAATAAATACCAATAACTTTTGGAACAATTGGAACACTCTCTATAGACCACAAAAGGAAGAATTGGCCATTCAAAATGAGAACATATGGAGGACACACTTTGAAAATCTGTACAAAACAACTGAAACAAATCCTGCTCGAAATGAAATAAAAACCAAATTAGAAATCCTGAAAGAAAAAATTAAAGACAATCAGAATCCCCTGGATTTCCCAGTCACAGTAAATGAGCTAACAGACAGACTACATGCACTAAAACCCAACAAAGCATGTGGCATCGACGGCATATTAAACGAAATGATCAAACACACAAATTATCAATTCAAAACTGCAATAACCAAATTATTCAACATTGTTTTGAGTGTAGGATATTTTCCAGACACCTGGAATAAAGGCCTAATTACACCCATCTTTAAACAAGGAGACAAGTTTGATCCAAGCAATTACAGAGGCATATGTGTCAATTGGCAATACTGTGCAAGTCATGCCAATAAAGCTCATTTGAATTTGAATTTGAATTTGAGAGAGAGAGAGAGAGCGTGAGAGAGAGCACGAGAGAGAGAGCGCGCGAGAGAGAGAGCGAGAGAGAGTGAGAGCGAGAGAGAGAGCGAGCGAGAGAGAGAGCTTTTTGAACATTAAATCATGTCAACATATTCTGTTACACCAAATGCACAAAATAATGATCTTTAAAAAAGCATCATATGACCCCTTTAAGGAAAGCTGAAGAAAGCCTGTTTTCTGCATAAGAGTAGGCTACACTTCCACAGCCTAATGTTGTGTTAGTACTAGTTAAAACCCAGCATAGCCCTGAATGAATGGCCAGAATTACCCTGCTCATATTCTAACCACCCCCTTACTTGTTTCTTACTTTGTTTAATAATTATTACACAATACTATTAAAAAACTACATTTCATGATTATTTATTTTACTTTATAATTTACTATTAATTTATTCTTCATTATTGTCTATTCTGTATTATTCCACCCTTGATATTACATATTCTACTCG
>NW_015558721.1:20245-22372 GCF_001515605.1 Sinocyclocheilus anshuiensis | reverse complement strand
AAATTAAAATAAAGCTGTGTAAACACTTGCATTTTTACAACACTATAAGTGTGTCCCATCAGGTAATGAAAAGTTCGACATGGTCTTCACACCCACTTGAAGACTTCGGCCAAATACAGGAAATACGTCATTTAAGTAATCAAGTGGTCAAGTGTAAAGACTGCAAGTGTGGGTATTTGGACAAAGCCCACAAGTGTGTGTACAACTTTTCATTACCTGATGGGACACACTTACAGTGTTGTAAAAACGCAAGTGTTTACAGAATTTAATTTTTATTTTCAATACTTTGCTATTTAAAATCAACTTCTAAATGTCTGTTCAGTAACAGATGACACAATTTAATTTCTGGTGCAGCAATAAAACGTGTAGCACTTTGTTTTTACTTCCAAATTATATGTAATATCTTATTATTAATATGAAGTTATTTTTAACTCCATGTAGATCACAAACCTCTGAAATCGGTTGATAAATGTAAACGTTATCGTGTTTTTATCCAGAAAAAACCGCAGCTCCCCCGTTTATCTCCATTTGTTTTTAAGGCAGTCTTGCCTTCACAAACATGGCGGACGCGTCGACGTATCGCAGCAACGGCTCAACGCGGCCAATGAGGCGTCTAGGTATGTATTATGTCTATGATAGGAACTCCAAGCAGCTCCCGCACTACTCTCCATAGGAAATGAATGACTTCCGGTCTGTCGCTTGTCGCTCGTCGGAGACAGTTGCTTTGTCCAAATACCAACACTTGCGGTCTTTGCACTTGGACTCCTTTTTACCTATATGACGTATAATTTTAATTTGTGGTGCTTCTAATTAAGTGATAAAAAGCAGTTGCAAATGTTGTACAAAAATAAATATACTAATCTTTGCAGCAATAAAATGTGTAGCACTTAGTTTTACTACCAAATTATATGTAATATCTTATTATTATTAATAGTTTAACTTACATTGGAAAGGTTTCCGTGACCTCTCTTGCGATCTTGGCAAAAAGTCTCACGATTTATTTCCAGAACATGATGCATGATGGGATGCACTAAGCCTCGAATAGCGCTCCGGAGCGGTATTCGAGATAGTGTGGGTTTAGTGTGCGCTAAGGGCACTGCGCTTTGCCGTTTTTAAGCCCTGGGGCAGTCTTGTGCACTTACTTCCTGTCGCGCGCACGCGCTCTCAAGTGGCCAAGACCGCAAGTGTGGGTATTTGGACAAGGCAAGTAGTGGAAAGGGCTTAAGCGACCGCCCGACCGGATGTGATGTATTCTAAACAAAACTATGAGCGCTAGGTCAGAATTACCAATATTTTCCACTTTAACATTATTCTGTGAACACTATTTCTGTAAAATGTCGCTTTATAATAATTATGGCAGAAATAATTCTTTTATAATTATTAAATCATTATGTACATTAGGGCTGCCACTAATGGCTATTTTTATTTCGATTAATCTATCGACTAATTTATCGATTAATCGATTTATCTAAATTAATTTCCCACAAAAAAAACAACAATTGTACTTAAGAATATTTTATTACACTATATTTTATTAAACCAAATTAAATCCAAATTTCTATGAAATCCTTTTTTTAAAGCAAAAGTAAATGCAACATAGAGTGCAAGAAGCAAGTATCAATCTCATAGTCCAAATCAATGAAATCTAAGTTCAGTATTATAGTGTAAGAATTACAACATATCCATGTGTTCTAGTCTACTACTAATAAAATTATAATAAAAAAACACTTTTTAAAGGATTTACCAGAAATGTTATTTACCAGAATTTATTTAGGAGAAAAATGTAAATGAAAAAAAGAAAGAAAAAAAAAACGTTTTTTTAATAAAATCAATTAATTTTAGATGCTTTTGATTATTAAAATTTAATGGAACCATTCAAATGGAATACAGAAAATAATGGAAAACAGAATTTGGTAAAGATAAAACTGTAAAACTCAATTAATTAGACAGGCTTTTTGATTAAAGGGGTCATATGATGTTGCCAAAAAAAACATTATTTTGTGTATTTGGTGTAATGAAATGTGTTTATGCGGTTTAAGGTTAAAAAAACACATTATTTTCCACATACTGTACATTATTGTTTCTCCTCTATGCCCCGCCTTTCTGAAACGCGTCGATTTTTACAAA
>NW_015558721.1:18043-19910 GCF_001515605.1 Sinocyclocheilus anshuiensis | reverse complement strand
TGGTCTTCACACCCACTTGAAGACTTCGGCCAAATACAGGAAATACGTCATTTAAGTAATCAAGTGGTCAAGTGTAAAGACTGCAAGTGTGGGTATTTGGACAAAGCCCACAAGTGTGTGTACAACTTTTCATTACCTGATGGGACACACTTACAGTGTTGTAAAAACGCAAGTGTTTACAGAGTTTTAGTATTATTATATTTAGCATTTTAAAATCTAAATGTCTGATCAGTAGTCCCTATAATAGATGACACAATTTAATTAAGTGATAAAAAGCAGTTGCAAATGTTGTACAAAAATAAATATACTAATCTTTGCAGCAATAAAATGTGTAGCACTTAGTTTTACTACCAAATTATATGTAATATCTTATTATTATTAATAGTTTAACTTACATTGGAAAGGTTTCCGTGACCTCTCTTGCGATCTTGGCAAAAAGTCTCACGATTTATTTCCAGAACATGATGCATGATGGGATGCACTAAGCCTCGAATAGCGCTCCGGAGCGGTATTCGAGATAGTGTGGGTTTAGTGTGCGCTAAGGGCACTGCGCTTTGCCGTTTTTAAGCCCTGGGGCAGTCTTGTGCACTTACTTCCTGTCGCGCGCACGCGCTCTCAAGTGGCCAAGACCGCAAGTGTGGGTATTTGGACAAGGCAAGTAGTGGAAAGGGCTTAAGCGACCGCCCGACCGGATGTGATGTATTCTAAACAAAACTATGAGCGCTAGGTCAGAATTACCAATATTTTCCACTTTAACATTATTCTGTGAACACTATTTCTGTAAAATGTCGCTTTATAATAATTATGGCAGAAATAATTCTTTTATAATTATTAAATCATTATGTACATTAGGGCTGCCACTAATGGCTATTTTTATTTCGATTAATCTATCGACTAATTTATCGATTAATCGATTTATCTAAATTAATTTCCCACAAAAAAAACAACAATTGTACTTAAGAATATTTTATTACACTATATTTTATTAAACCAAATCTACTAACAGCATCCTTCACATACGCAAAAAAGTGTTTGGAAAAACACCATGGCATGCTCACGCTGACCGGCAAAACCTACATATTGTACAACAGACAAGTTAAATTGAGTCACCAAATACCTTTTGTAGGTTTAGTTGTCTCATTTAGTTTGCTGATGATGAGGCTGCGATGTAGGGCTGCCACTAACGACTATTTTTATTTCTATTAATCTATCGACTAATTTATCGATTAATCGATTAATCTAAACGATTAATTTCCCGCACACAAAATCAAATATTTTACTTAAGAATATTTTATTACTATATTTTATTAAACCAAATTAAATCCAAATTTCTATGAAATCCTTTTTTTAAAGCAAAAGTAAATGCAACATAGAGTGCAAGAAGCAAGTATCAATCTCATAGTCCAAATCAATGAAATCTAAGTTCAGTATTATAGTGTAAGAATTACAACATATCCATGTGTTCTAGTCTACTACTAATAAAATTATAATAAAAAAACACTTTTTAAAGGATTTACCAGAAATGTTATTTACCAGAATTTATTTAGGAGAAAAATGTAAATGAAAAAAAGAAAGAAAAAAAAAACGTTTTTTTAATAAAATCAATTAATTTTAGATGCTTTTGATTATTAAAATTTAATGGAACCATTCAAATGGAATACAGAAAATAATGGAAAACAGAATTTGGTAAAGATAAAACTGTAAAACTCAATTAATTAGACAGGCTTTTTGATTAAAGGGGTCATATGATGTTGCCAAAAAAAACATTATTTTGTGTATTTGGTGTAATGAAATGTGTTTATGCGGTTTAAGGTTAAAAAAACACATTATTTTCCACATACTGTACATTATTGTTTCTCCTCTATGC
>NW_015558721.1:16869-17981 GCF_001515605.1 Sinocyclocheilus anshuiensis | reverse complement strand
TTCCAGGATCAGGAAACAGTCCTCCATAAAATGCGCTGCACACATCTGAATATTTGGGTTGAACTGTTCTGGAAATCAAGAGTAGCGTTAGTTCTGGCAGGTTACGTTAGTCAAGCTTGCATCAGCTGTCTCTCAGCTGATCCCCATCTACCTATGGGAATACGACACCTATCTAAGCATTCATATATAAGGTCCCTCAGTAGAACTCCACAAGTTATGTGACTGACTCACGAACAAGTCAGATGGGAACTTCATCCCCAAGAAGGATATCAAGAGATCAAGCATCCACTTCACAGCTGCTATGTTTCACTCTCTCGAACATCTTCACAAGCTAAGTTCCATTTAATGCTCTCAGGTTATCTGCAACATGTGTGTTGCTAAGGCTATCTGTGTTGCTTGGGCTCATTAAGTTGTTTTCAGTTAAATGCTTGTGCTAGTTCATGCATGTGCGGTACTTATCTGTTGTCACTGGCAACACACTTGTCGCTGCAATATGCTGCGCTTAAACGGGGGTAGTGTCATTTCATGCATTCTGAGTTATTTACACTGTTAATTAAGAGTTGGATTCTTGTGCGCGCACTCAGCGACCAAGTGAGAGCAAGAGCGCGCCGCTTAACGCGTTTCTTTCATGGTTACGGAAGTCTTCGGCAGCGCCGCAGTTACTTGCTCGAGTTACTAGCCTGCCTCCGGCTGGAGAGAGTAGCCGCTTGCAGTCGGATTAAAAATTAAAGCGGAGACGTCAAGTCAGACACTTTCTGCTCCTGGTAATGACGCTCTCGCAGTGTTTGCATACATTCACAGATGAAGCGAATTAAATGCAACATTTGTCAAATACACAGATGTGTCAGAATGTTTTCATAAAGCAACAGAAACACTTTTTAATACAGCGCCATCTGTTCATGAATAAGTTAAACAATAACATATGCTATTTAAATCCCAATTAAGTGGGGGTGTTATGCTTCATCAGTGTTTTTTGAACGTGACTCAATATAACAGTGCGACTACCTAAACATGCTTTTACGGTTATAAACACAGATTTGTGAGCATTGGAATTGAATTGTTAGAATAAGCATGCAACACACATCGTGCTTGTCATCACAGAATCTAACCAA
>NW_015558721.1:15870-16782 GCF_001515605.1 Sinocyclocheilus anshuiensis | reverse complement strand
GTAGTTTCACTTTCACAACGAAACACACAGCGTCACACATGGCGGGCTAGAGTGAGGAACGGCCGGCGGGCTAGAGAACGGCGCGGCTGGCGGATTCGACGGAGGAGCGTCCGGCGGGCTTGCGGCTTTTTTTTAATATAACATCAATTAATTGGATATGCTTTTCATTATTAAAATTTAATGGAACCATTAAAATGGAATCCAGAAAATTATGGAAAACAGAATTTGGTAAAGATAAATCTGTAAAACTAAATTAATTAGACAGGCTTTTTGATTAATAAAATTGAATTTAACCATTAAAACAGAGTATAGAAAAATGAAAATGGAAAAAAAATGAATTTGGAAATAAAACGGATTTCATCGGGCCCTATAATTATAATTAATTTTTTGCTAATCCTTGTTTAATATTGACCAAGCCCATTTAATTCAAATGTCCACTTAATCTTTTTTTTTTTTTTGAACAACAATTTTTTATTTTCAAAGATTGTCATACAGGTTAAGACAACAGTTAAATTTTTCATTATAACTGAATAAAAAAAAATATATATAAATAAATAAAATAAAAAAAAATATATAATAATAATACAAAAATGAACTCAACAATAACTCAATAACCTTAAAAAAAAGAAAAGAAAAAACAGCGATAACATACTTGTCTATATACTTTCAATGTCCATCAATTCCACAAAAGTCCACTTAATCTTTAATATTTTGCCATTTCTTTAGGACAGAAATGCTATAGCCACTGTAATTAAAAGAATATGTGGACATCAAAACGTGTAAACTCAGAGTGAGGGTTTGAGCTTTTACTTTGAAACCGCGATGTATTCTCCTGTGTTTGCGTGGATTTATAAATGATTTACCTTACAAATCTGATGAAATGGCGCACATTGCGTTCCCAGGTGAACGTTA
>NW_015558721.1:1008-14781 GCF_001515605.1 Sinocyclocheilus anshuiensis | reverse complement strand
GCTGTGCGATCTAATACTTGTTTAATATTGACCAAGCACCATTTCATTCAAATGTCCACTTAATCTTTAATATTTTGCCATTTCTTTAGGACAGAAATGCTATAGCCACTGTAATTAAACGAATATGTGGACACCAAAACGTGTAAACTCAGAGTGAGGGTTTGAGCTTTTATTTTGAACTCGCGAAGTATTCTCCTGAGTTCATGTAGATTTATAAATTATTTACCTTACAAATCTGATAAAATGGCGCATGTTGCGTTCCCAGATGAACGTTATAATAAACCCAAACTCACAACGAGTCAATCCCATAGACTCCCCATGTTAAAATGCCCAACTTTACAGCAGAAAAAAACATGTTTACAGCCTGGTTCAAATCTATATAGCTATCTATATAGCTAATTTTGCCTGTGAGGGGGGTGAATTTTTTTATAACTCATCCGTTTAAATTATGTTAAGACTTAAAGTTCTGCATAATTAAGGACGTGGCCAATTGAGTGACAGGTGGATTGTCGAGCTAGGTGAGCGTGGTTTCAGCAACCAGCTCCCACCTCTTTGCCCATATAATTATTTAATTAAATCGTAGCGTTTGTGAATTTGCAATTATGCTTAATTATGATTTTTAAATGGGTTTAATATATCATGCAGCCTTGGGAAACAGTCTAACAATGTTTTATGGATTCACGTCCGTGAAATACGCCACTTCCGGTATTTTGCCGGTTAGTCGACGCCAAGGCGAAAACATACCTGATTCGTCCGCAGCTTGGGCATCTACAAACCGTCACACAATAATAAAAACAGATCTCGGGGTATGCTCTTTCACAGGTAAGACTGAACAGTTGTTTCTGTATGTTGTTTGGTCATTTTTAGCTTTATGTTGACAGCTTTCCCATAGACCCCCCATGTTAAAATGTCCAACTTTACAGCAGAAAAAAAAACATGTTTACAGCCTGGTACAAAAAATGATTTTGGTCTATATAGCCAATTTTGCCCTTCATGACAACTGTGAGGGGGGTGAATTTTTTTATAACTCATCCGTTTAAATTATGTTAAGACTTAAAGTTCTGCATAATTAAGGACGTGGCCAATTGAGTGACAGGTGGATTGTCGAGCTAGGTGAGCGTGGTTTCAGCAACCAGCTCCCACCTCTTTGCCCATTTTCGATTATCCAGGAGTGACGCATGGTGACACGCTGCCAAGATGGCGACGGCCGCCTCTGCCCACTTTGAGCTTCAAAAATGCTCTTCAGAAACCTACGGGTGACGTCACAGACACTACGTCCATGTTTTTATACAGTCTATGGTCGACGCGAGCAAAATTAAGTTGAGGATTTTTAAAAATCGAATAGTCTAATAAAATCGACGAATCGCGACAGCCCTAATGTACATTGATTATCCCCATAAAACCTACTGTGTTTTTATTTTGGGGGTCATTTGTTTTGTGTGGATACATTCATACATTCATTATAATCAGTAAAATCATTCATTTTACCATGGTGAATAAGCCGAGGGAAACGGTAGCTTCAAGACCAAATTGAAAGTTCTGTGCGACTGCCACTTATTCTTAAACAAAATATCAATCTTCATCTTTATTGCAGAAGATATAATACTGTACAATACAATCTTGAAGATACAGTACAATCTTAATATTTACAGTAACGGATTGTCACCTTAAAAATGGTGCTAACGAGCCTTAGCTACAGCAAATTCTGTCACTATGTCCTTCATATCCAAAGACCTTTGTATGTTCCGTTCTGTATGTGGGGGTGGGGGGGGGTGGGGGGAATTGTCTCCTGGTGGAAAACAAAGATTTAAGATGAAAATTACATGCAATTACCATTATATCCAGTAGATGGCAGCAGAGGATCACTCATTAGCTCAGTTGCCATTTCAACTCCCTAGTTTTTCTCACATCTTGCTTTTGGATTTATTGACTTTGAAATATAGCAAGAGCAGGAAGTCACAAAGTCTCATGTCATTTAAAAATAAGTAAATAAATAAATAAGCCCAGACACCAACAGCCTACTATGGTAAATTATTTAAATACTTAACTAGTTAACTACAAATTAAGTTATTTATTAATGCTATAATAATTAAATAATGCATTAAATATTTTGCCATTTTTTTAGATTTAATTTAAAAACTACATTTTTCAAACACTGCCTGAAAAAGGACACATCAAAAGGAGTGCTTGAAGTTATCTTTACCTGTAGAAGCTGCTAAAGGCAACAGACTTGTTGCTGCTGTAGTTTTGTTACTCTGAATTTACTCTGCATCACTTAAAGCACAGCTCTGTTTTGACATCGGCTTGTCAGATCGTTTGTTATGTTCATTGCTACAGTTATCTTATAACCGTCAATCGCGGATCAATTTGGCGGATTCACTCACGTAATTTTTTACACTCGTGTTTGTCATTCCTGAAACAGTATACATGGACGGTCCTCTTAAACTTTTCTTCAAACTGTGAATGAAGAGATGCCTGTGATTGGCTAAAATACTCAACACTGCAAAACACGTTGTAAATAGAAACTTTTGTTTTGTTTTTTTTATTCGAAACCAGAGCGCGCACACAAAAACACACAGGAGAGTTTGAAAGCAGGTGACTTCGAGCGGGTACAGAATTGAGTTGATACTACTGTCTAGAACTGTAAAAAGACCCCTGGCGCGTCTTCCCCGGTACCACCTATTTTATTGCAGCCTATATTAATACCTGCTAAACACTACATAATATGCTGCTGCTAAGTGCAACCCTAGCTAACCTGTTTCTCAGTAACCATATTAGTAATTGGACTATTACCAGTAATTCATCTTGCAAATAATTAAACGAAAATAAGCTGGAATTAACAACGAAAACATTTGTTTGTCATATCTTTAGTCAATCTTATCTCCATCATTTACCACTGTCATGTTTCCTCTTTTCCTCCTCTTCTTGCTTTTTTCTGCTTCTGGCTGCCAGACGGATATGTCTTCTTCATGTTTAAATTAGCAAATGCACGAGTAAGCGCTGTGCCCATAGACTGTAAAAAAAAGATGGACGACGCGTCTCCACTTCCTTCCACTATAGAAAAGTGAAGCCAAAGCATCTCAGTATGGCCGCTGCCATCTTGAGTAAATTATTTCATTTGGAGCCAGAGTCTGCGCAGTAGAGATTTGTTTGGAGCCAGAGTCTGCGCAGTAGTGTCGTGAGAGGTGGAGCCAAGGTATCAAACTCCCGCAGACCCAATCAACCATATTGACACGGCCCCGTTTTTATAGCATCCAATTACTAGCTAAAATCAAACTTATCATAAAAACGAACAATTGCAATATCAGCGTGATAACAACTACCTTAAATGACCAAAACCATCTTTCGGAAAATTGTATTGGAAGTAGGGGTGGAATGGTTCAACGGTACATTAGTTTTTAGGTACAGAAATTGAATAAAGTAATGAAATGTAAAACAGCATTGCATATTTGACTGTATAAATGAAAGACTAATCTTTATTAAAGTTACAAAAGCTATTAAATCAAGAGCAGGGAGTTATTTCTTTGTTGCTGTTTGATTAATATTAAGAAAGTGCTGTCACTTAAAGACACTGTAAGTACGTTCAGCCGGCTATGTCTGCTATAGGATACTTGCCAAGACGGGCATTTTGACATAATTTTTGTGTGAATTTGGCCATTCAAACACACTACTTCAGAGACAGCTTAATATTTGCACGCGTTCTGAGGTTTGCGCGCTTCGGATGAGCGCACGCTCAAATCTTCTCACTGCACACACGAGCTCGCGTCCTCTGGCTCTTAAATGTTTAAACTGGCAAAGCTTACATGAGTTTAGATTAAACACAGATATCAACGTGTGCTGTTCAGGTCTCACCTGTGCGCGCGCGCTATCAGCACCCGAGTGATGACGGAATAAATGACTGCTCATATTCCTTCATACGGCATTCGCATTGAACAAGAGTGAATGGTTTGTCCATGTTTTTATTTATTTTTTTTTTCATCACTGTAGTTGTAATGTATTGGGAAGCCAGAATGCGCATCCATCAACAGAAACATACAATAGCCGAACGCTGTTTGTTTTATGTGATATTTATAGCAAACCATATTTCAGATGCGTTGTCAGATTTAAGTTGAACCGCGGTCCTAGTGCGTGCCGAACCGTGTGTGGAGAACTGTACGGTTCGATTTTTTTCTGCAATCCGTTCCACCCCTAATTGGAAGTGTAATTTATTTTTTTTATTTTGCCTCAAGTCCCATTCGTTTACATGGAGAGGGCGGGGTTTATGACCTATACTGCAGCCAGCCACCAGGGGGCGATCCAAGAGCCCGCAGCTTCACTTTTCAGGACGTGTGAGGCACACCTGGCTGTGCCAGTTTGAAAACAGCAGCCGACGCATCACGAGGAAACAGCAAGCACATCCAGCGTAACGCCAGATGGAACCCCCTAGGGGGGATGCAGATATAATGTTCCATGTTATATTAATAATGACATTTCCGATTGTTCAAATGGTTAGGGGGGATGCAGATATAATGTTCCATGTTATATTAATAATGACATTTTCGATTGTTCAAATGGTCAGCTGTCGGGGGCCCCCTCAAAATGCGGGGCCCCAGGCAATTGCCTGCCCTATTGCTACGCCTCTGAGAATTTCTACACAAAAAAGAAAAGCCCTGCCCTGCCCTGCATGAACACGCACCGTAATGAAGAGAGTGGCTTTTCATGATGGATCTCATATCTATAAGATGGATTTCGGTGTGCGAGGTTACAAACGTATGTTCCTTTTTCTACGTGCATTTCTCAAAAATGCACTTAACACCAATGCGCAAGTACGTTAAAGGGATCGGGTCTTATCAGGTCCATTTGGAAAAAAGCACATTTATTTCAAATGATCCGAGACCCGAGGCAACTAATACCGAGTCCAAACCATTTCCGAGGCACTCGTCAAAGTTTTGGACCCAAACCCGCTCGGGTCAGACCTCGGGTTTTCGGATCTAAGTGGCCCCTTAGAAGAAGACCTCTATGCAGTACTACAGTGTCACATGATCTAAAATTTCTACTGGTTGCCAAATTTCTACTAGTTTATTGTGTCTACCTGTATATCGCCCACCCCCTAATATGGACACTCAATTCCAGATCTATAGGAACATTCTGTAGAATTTTCCAATTTTATTTATATTTTAATTTAATTTGCATTTAATTTATATATATATTATATATATATATATATATTTTATTTATTTATTTTTTTTATTATTCATTCATTCATTACCTGTCAGTTTGTGTAGAGGGTTTAGATGACAGTTGCTCTTGACTCTCAGTTTCCAAGGTTTCTTCATTCGATTCCTGTACTATGTCTTATTTTTGAGGCAGCTTTTCCACCTCCATGACATCAGCATTTATTTCATTCTCAACTTTCAGACTTCCAGAGTCCTTCACTAGACCATTTTCTATGGCAGGAGAGAGTCCATTGGTAATATCCACATCTGGAGATGAAGCTTCCAGTGAATGTTCCTGAGTTTGAGAAACTTCAGATGTCACTTGCTTCTGTTCTGCCATCTCAGAATGAGTATCCTCTGAACGTTTGTCCTCTACTTCATCTGTTTGCTCAATGATGGGTTCCTCAGAAGTCACTTCAGCTACACTTTTCTCAATAACATCCAACTCATTAGACTGACCTAAAAAGCATGAGTCAGGTTCTGTGCTGCTGTTGTCCATCAGTGAAATATCCCCAGTGTCATTGAGACCAGTCTCTTCATGTGTCACTTCATTGGTGTCATTCAGATTTAGTTCCTCAGTTTGGATAATTTCCTTCTCAACTACAATCATCTCCACGTGTGTTTCTGGCTCTGGTTGGGAGGAGCTCTTCTCAGATTCTACCTGAGCAAGTGCAGTTGCCTCTTGAACAGGTGCTTCCTTAACAGGTGTCTCCATAGCAGGTGCGACTGTTGAGTCTGAACTGGTTGCGGTAGCACCTGCATCATCTGTCAGAGCAGCTGTGATGTCTACCTCTTCAACTGACCCGTGCTGAGCCTCTATCTCTCCTTTCACTGAGGCATTATTCTCCGCAAGTGCTACGTCTTGAGGTGCTTCTGAGACTTCAGCTGCAATGTTTTGGATTTCTTCAGTGATTTCAGTCTCTGTTTTTGGTGGTTCTGTAGCTAAGATTATAGTTTCTGTTGGAGCCGTTTCAGGAGAAACATTGGGATTAACTTCAACAGCAAGAGAGACTTCAGTGTGTAATAGTGATATTGTTGTAGAGTAAGAGCTCTGTGGTTTAAGAATTTGAGACTTTGAATTTGGCTGTTTGGTTATAACCGATTCACCCAGCTGTGGTTTTGTTTCATCTTCATGCCTGTCGAGAGATTTGAAATGCATTTAAGTCAAATGTGGATGTTATGGAAGGAACATGAAAAACAGGATTTACTAGTTTAATGTACAGCACTCAGACGTTCACAGTGCAAAGTTCTCTTTAGCCCATATGTGTAAACTAAGGTGAAAAATTAGTTGCAAATGTAAATAATTCAGAATTTGTTGGTACCGTCGTCAGTATTATGAGGACATAACCATATAACTTTTGCATTTGCATATAAATACCTATTCAGAATTAAACAACTTGGCCCATCCAAATGAACAACAGCGCAAACTGCACCAAGTATGTTTAGTTTAGCCAATTAAAACAGAAGTCAATTACATATAGAAGTCTTAAAGGAACACTCCACTATTTTTGAAAATAGGCTAAATTTCCAACTCCCCTAGAGTTAAACAGTTGAGTTTTACCATTTTCGAATCCATTCAGCCGATCTCCGGGTCTGGCGGTAGCACTTTTAGCTGTAGCTTAGCATATATCATTGAATCTAAATTAGACCGTTAGCATCTTGCTCAAAAATGACCAAACAGTTTCTATATTTTTCCTATTTAAAACTTGACTCTTCTGTAGTTACATCGTGTACTAAGACCGACAGAAAATAAAAAGTTGCGATTTTCTAGGCCGATATGGCAGCAAAGTGCCTTGATTATTATACCAGAATTTTGCCTAGAAAATTGCAACTTTTCATTTTCCGTCGGTTTTAGTACATGATGTAACTACAGAAGAGTCAAGTTTTAAATAGGAAAAATATAGAAACTCTTTGGACATTTTTGAGCGAGATGCTAACGGTCTAATCAGATTCAATGATCTATGCTAAGCTACAGCTAAAAGTGCTACCGCCAGACTCGGAGATCGGCTGAATGGATTCGAAAACGGTAAAACTCAACTGTTTAACTCTAGGGGAGTTAGAAAATGAGGCTATTTTCAAAAATAGTGGAGTGTTCCTTTAAAGTTCCAGTCCAAAAGCACCCTGTTTAATTTAAGGTGTCAAAGTGACATTGTAAGCGGACTTATATAATCATTATAAGTGGACTGCAGTCAAATGCGTGATCTGGGATATTATTAAAAATAAACCATCCACTTGTTCCTGAAACTGAGGTCTTTCTGAAGACTGTACAAACATGTTTAAATTGGATGCATCAAAGCGAACATTTTTTCCTCTTCCATTTGTCCCTATGTTAGCTGACTCAAGCATGTGGAGTATGTCAGAAATTGAATGGGCATCTGTATACTGTATCAAGTGTACACAGCGTCAGTGATTATAGGTTCTATTTGCTTTTGATGCAACATGCTGCTTGTGTCCAATGTATACAGGTAACAATACAAATTCCACAACATCCAAACGAGCCATTTTGGTAGCTTGGTTAAATAAGTGCTCTTTTTGTACTGGAGAGGATGCTTTACGCTATGAAACTCACAACAGATATGAACTAAAAGTCACAAAATTTAAATTTCGAATCCATTGGGACTTTCACTGTCACTCACATGAGATAGCAGCAATTAGCAAATGACTAATGATCCAAAGATCCAATCAATTCCAGATTGACAAAATCAGGTCCCACACTTCATTTAGTCTCACTCAAGAAGTCGTTTCATTCAGAGATAAGTCACAATAGTTCTGTTTCATGCCATGTTAGTTAAAAAGTCAATCATTAACTTTACCTGTGCTCTTCATCTGAAGTTGGACTAGTGCAGACATCCGTTCCTGTCTTAGTTGATGTCTTTGATTCAGAGCTGTGCAGTAAACCTTTAGTCTCATCCTCTGTATGGTCACAAGGGTTTTTTCGTCCACAACAATCCCATATGTTCCCCATGTTGGCACAGGCTGCAGTGATAGCTTTCAATAAATCCACTTCTCTGGGTTTAAGTTCAGACCACAGGATGTGCAGTTATCTAAAGCAAGCCGCTTCCACTTCCAGAGGGCTAGCCATATACAAATATTATTTCTCCAGACAAGATTCTATATGCCTCGTACCAATACATGTGAGCAGTGTCTGTAAATAACGTGTATCTGTAATAATGTGTATCTACAGGAGCTGACCATAAACTGCACTTCTGAGTATCTGGTCATCTGCTCAAACCTGCAGATTGAAAACAAACACAAAGTCCCACATGAGCATTGAATATGCCATGTCTTCATCTAAAGACACAAGTTGCATGAAATCAAAAAGTAAAAAAAAAAAAAAAAAAAAAAAAAAAAAAAAAAAAGTAAAACTCTAAAAGCTTCTTACATTTAGGGGATCATCTTGCATTAACAAATTGTAATTTTATAGTAATAACAATAACTTTAGTAATTGTGGAGACTATGTTATGGTTGAACAGGTGTTGTTGAACAAATCTTTTAAGTGAACAAATCCTTCTTGTTCACTTCCATGCATTGATTCCTTTTTCATTCATGGAATTCTATTCATTTTGACACGCTTAACTGTTTGTTTGAGTCAACAATTATGAATTGTTTTATTGTCTTCAAAGACATAGCCTATAGCACTAGCCTATAGCAATTCATGGCTTATAACTCTTTAAAATCCTTATTGGAAAATTTTTCCCAAAACCAAAACAACTGAAAAAGTTGTCGGGCACTAGTGCACTGTAAGACTTTTTCCATTTCCGTTTCCATTGACTCTGGACTCTGTGCCCTATTTGAGGGGTAGGCCATTTGTAGTGGTTTCCAAAGACATAGTGGACATTATCGAGGCACCCTCAGTGAATTTGCTCACTCGCACTCACTTCCAAAACATCAGTACTCATCTTGCTGGATCTGTCTGTTGCTTTTGACAGTTAACCACCAGGCCCTTCAGGGTGTCTTGGAGGGGTGAGATGTCTAAGCCACAACATCTAACTACTGGGGTGCCTCAAGGCTCAGTACTTGGATAACATTTCTTCTTCATCTACATGTCATCACTACAATCTGTAATTCAGAAACATGGCTTTTCCAATCACTGCTATGGTGATGGCAGAACTCTACTTCTCATTCCAGCCCAGATGATCCAACAGTAGTTGCTCACACCTCAGCCTGCCTGACAGGCATTTCTTGCAGGATGAAGGGCCATAACCCTCAACTCAACTTTAGTATGACAGAACTTCTTGTGGTATCCGCCAACCCAACACTTCACCACAACTTCTCCTTCCAACTAGACGCATCAACCATAACTCCTTCCAGGACAACCTGGAACTTTGCAGTTGTAACTGGTGATCAGTTAACTCCTTGTCCAAGCTCTTGTTCTAGCCAGGCTGGGCTATTGTAACGCTGTTTTGGCAGGCCTTCCAGCATGTACTTTCAAACCTCTGGAACTGATCCATAATGCAGCAGCAAAAGTGGCCCTAAATGAGCCAAAGAGAGCGCATGTCACACCTCTTCATCATTTTGCATTGGTTGCCAATAGCCACTCGCATCAAATTCAAGGCACTGATGTTTGCCTACAAAACAACCACTGGCTCTGCACCACTATACCTAAACACACTACTTCAAGCTTATGTGCTTTCCACCTGTGACCTTTACCTTGACTGTTCCCTGCTGGTGGAATGACCAACCTAACTCAACCCGAGTCTTTAGACACATCTTTTTAATAGTAGCGCCTTCTGTGTTAGACTAACCTGGACTTGTCACAGCACTTACATATTGTTATCCTTTCGTTTTTTTAATTGCTTCTATTATCCTAATTAGTAAGTCGCTTAAGATAAAAGTGCCTGCTAAATTATTACATGTAAATGTCAATGTAAACGAGTCAGTGGAATTAATTAATATCCCTAGTAAGGTACAGTTTTGTTAGGGAGTTTCCATTCTTTGCTGAATATCTTTGACAATACAGTAAAATAACCCAAGAGCAAATTCAAACTTACGTTTTTAGCTAAAACACATAATATCACAAAATATTTCACAATATACGTTCTTACATAACTTCAATAGGTATATTATTTTTATAACAGTAACTGTGCCATCCTTGCGCAAGTCAAGAGTCACTCCATGAGCCAGAATGACACGAAATATAAACATGCCGTTTATGTCAATATGATTTCTAGTTTTCTATTTGATTACTTTTTAAAACCTTCAGTACAGCTATTTCAGAAGGCCAGTTGATACACAAATTGACTTCCAATTTTACGGATACTTTAAAACTATTTTTTTAGTTTTCCATGTAATGTTCCGTACAGTATATTAATCTTTGTGCATTGATGAGTTTTTGTTTGTACATTATTACGCATGTGACTGAGGTTGTTTTGCGGCGCAAGGCACAAGTGTCCACTTCTAAATACCGTGAATAATTATATATTACAAATTATTCAAAATTTTGAATGCATTTTAAGAATACTTTTCCCATCAACTGGTCAAAATGCACAACACCGCTGTATGCTGCGTGAAAGAAATGAAAAATTCTTCTGAACATTCATTAATCTTAGGTATTCCAATATTTAATAACACGTTGTTAAAATCGAAAGTTGCAACTGTGTTATTTAATGAGCTAACATGTACTAAGACTTGTATTTTTTAACAAAGATTAATAACTTCTGTAGCAATTGTAGCTATTGCTCATTGTGAATGTTAATGCATTAACTAAGGTTAACTGATGATGTCTTATTGTAAAGGGTTCTTTTGCACTTTAATCTGTGTAAAACTTTTAACTTTATAAATTTTTCTGTATTGCTTTATTGCATGTAAATGTTCAGTTATGTTTGTTATAAGAAAAAAGTTATTAAACCTGTTATACTGTATTATGACAGCACTTTTTTTTAAACAATTTCAATATCGTGATAATACCATATACCGTAATAAAAGCATTAGCAATTAATCGCAACATGAAAATTTGATACCGGCATATCCCTAATTGCAACACTCTGTCCTACATGTAAGTATATTCAATAAAGCATTGTTATTTCCCTAAAACAGAGGTATAAAATATTCCTTTAACAAACCGAATGTATTTAACTTAGATTCCCAAGCTCAGCGTTATTGAATGAGCCAGCATAAGCACATGTGAACTATCAACACCACTGCGTGTTAGATTAATAGATACTTCAGATCGCCAAACTTTGTATGGCATGAATTTTTGAAATACTCAAATATCTCAATTCCTACCTAAATGTTAAGAGTTCTCCATTTGCTTGTCAAGACAGACGACCACTTTTTGCTTCCAGGAAGATCGACGTGTATTAATGACCGTCTGTAGTTTCACTTTCCGTCTATGAATATACTCCCCACAGGAAACCGTGAACGTCAAGGTTCTCTACTTATAGTATTGTTTCTTGTCTAATGTGCTTTTAATTAACCAAAAATGATGCTGAAAAGTAAAGCCATAGTGTCTTAATTTATTTTATTTGCTCCTGTTCTTCCTTCATTGCAGTTGAAGATGGCAGTGCATGGTCTCAGATTAAAGGAATGTAGTGAAATCTGATCCAGTAGCAGCACATCAACACAGTACACAACTATCTTGAACCTGCATTAACCCAGTCTGTCTAAACATAGCTAAGTTATGATAGCTGCTTTATCCACCCTTGTGAAAAAGTAGTGCACTTTTGCATACTTCTAAAAAGAAAGCTTATTACAGAATTAATTAACATACTCAAATAAATAAATTAAACTTCAGTGTGAACACAATGTAATGTTTTTGGACACTTAATTGTTTTTGGACATTTATATGCAATTAAATAAAAATGTATTAGTTTAAATTTCAGCGCAATTACTCAAAGCATAACAAAAGATTAAAACATTTAAAATGAACTTACACTTTTTAAAAGTGTACATAAGTGTCATGAAACAGTCATAAATGTGTACTCTAAGCACACTTATGTGGTCTTTAATTTCATTATTATTTGTGAATACATTTTTTAAAATATACCTTTACTATTTGAAGTACACTACAAGTGCACATTCAATACAACAATTACGCACACTTTTTCATCAGGGCAGCCCACTTGCTCTGACTGATTACAGTTCTCAAAGTTGCATCTTGAAACATAAGTGTTGGTAGTTTACTCATGATTTATAACAGAGATGAGATAAAACCATTACAATAAACCAATTAGAAACTGTGTGCCTACTTAAGTGACATAATATTCAAATCATGCCAAGCTAAAGCTACTGTTTACATAGCTAAAGCTTTATGTTTACATACTGTAAGGAATTTAACTCATTGAATCTTATAAGGGAATTAATCATTAATTTTATTTCTAGCTCAGGTTTTGAGAGGAATCGAATCTGAAAATTCGAGGTCAACCTGATTAAAACTGATTTCAAATGTGATATTTTACACTTTATCAGCTACTCGTCCAGCGAGACGTTAATGTCAGTGTATATTAACAATTTGACTATATGTATTTTCCCTGGCCACGGGTTAATACGTTCTTTGATAAGTTATACGCTACGAGCTAGGTAGCAAGATCTTGGCAAGGTTTGACTTTAAAATTATACGACACCAGACAATGATTCTTTATAAATGAAACATGAATTTATTGGCTATTCTAAATTACATTGACCTAAGCTAAGACATACACACACACACACACACACACACACACACACATACATACAGTCTCTGAAGAATGAAAATGATGTTAACGGAGTTCTGAGAAGTTCCCAAAGTTCTTAACTCATTTTCACGAGTGGTTTTAAATTCAAACTGAGAGAATCACAAAGCAGAGATTTTCTTATCTTTACTGCTTAACTCAATTCACCAGTTCAGCACCTATTTCAGCAGATGTAAGACCTTGTTTGTACTTGCGTTTGTGAAGTCAGCTGAAACGGGGTTCCGGGTTTGGCTGCTGGAGGGAAATTCCGTTGCTGATTGGTTACTACGGTGACGTCAGGATGGCGTCCCTTTGGGGAAGCCCTTCCGGAGATTGGTTGGTTGCCGGGTTACGGAGGAGCCTCGAAGTTCTTCTGAGAGAGTCTTTTGCTTGGCTTTAGGCTTTGAAGTTCGGCAGTCGCGGAGTTTCAACTGAAGTGTTTGAGTTTTGGAGTCTCGCTTGTGCAATGTTACGGCATGGGAGCGCTTTGTCGCGCGGTCACCAAGGCGGAAAGCCACGGTTCTAGAGAGAGCAAGCAGCGAGAAACGAGAAGCAATTGAATTCGTGTTGCAGTGGGGTTTTGATCCGTGGCGTAAGTCCGTCCCACGGGTCGTTGTTCCAATCAGATAGTGGCTGCGGGGCTTAGCCACGCCCTGTGTGGTTCCTTTTTCGTGCACAAGTCACATGCTGTTCGTGGGGAGTATTTCTACAAGTTATAAGAACTTCTTATAAGCATCGATCCCGTGTTGCAGGCCTGAGGGCGTTAGTTAATTTACTTCCTGTGTCTACACTGGTTTCTATACATTAGCGATCACGAGACATCGCGAGGTATCTATATGTGGTTTACAGTCCTGATAGTCCTGATACAAAAGATCTCTGTGTTATCTCCTGATTGGATTAGTTCGAAGCCTCATGATCAGTGGCAT
>NW_015558721.1:315-992 GCF_001515605.1 Sinocyclocheilus anshuiensis | reverse complement strand
AGAAATCCCTACATATATCCCCCTTTTGCGCGGTGAGGTTCCAAATTGCGAACGTCTGCGGGCACTGGAAGAAGAGGCAGAGAGAACAGACACACACAAGACACAAACAACATCTCCATCACTGACTGAATCCTGGTGCAGGACTTGGGTAATTTGGGAATGGTCAGGTTAGAAACTTGAGAAGACATAGTTATTTAGTATTTAGGATTACTTGTATCATTATTGTGTCATTTAGATTGCTCTAATTGTCAGAGGTTCCGGTATAGGCTCTTGAATGGCGTTCACTCGCTTGTGGAGGAGGAAGGCAAGTGTCAGAGTCACAACATATCCTACAATAGTAGAAACGCAAAGCGCTGTGTCAGCGGCAGACCAAGACCGAATGATTGGCGCGCCAGCGGGCAGAAGGCAAGCGATAGCTTCTAAAGCTGTAGCAACAGGAGTCAAAGCAATAAGTTGCGTTCCTTCCTCCTTGATCCTTTCTTCCAATTCTGGATCGAGGATGAAGGAATGGTGTTTGAAGAAGGGTGAGATTTCGAGTTCGGCCTGATACTCGTCTTCGGTAAGGTGATACAATGCTACATCATCGATATGGAGGATTGAGCCCTTAGGGACATTGATCCATAAAGTCTGGTTGGGCAGGATAATGCGCGTGGCAGTGTCGTGTTGATCATAGGTGA
>NW_015558721.1:0-126 GCF_001515605.1 Sinocyclocheilus anshuiensis | reverse complement strand
TTCGGGACCTGGATTTAAAGTTGAGTTAAGGGAGTTCCCTGATGAGGGGACTAGAGGGGAAAGGAAATTGTAGTGACAGGAGGAAACGAAAAACACAAAGAGAGACACAAAGGAAAAAAACAAACA
>NW_015558720.1:1042-1280 GCF_001515605.1 Sinocyclocheilus anshuiensis | reverse complement strand
ATCGTATCGTGAGGCCTCTGGTGATTCCCACCCCTAATTATAATGTGACGAATTCATTAAAGAATATAACTAACATATATACACTGAACAAAATTATAAACGCAACACTTTTGTTTTTGCCCCCATTTTTCATGAGCTGAACTCAAAGATCTAAGACTTTTTCTATGTACACAAAAGGCCTATTTCTCTCAAATATTGTTCACAAATCTGTCTAAATCTGTGTTAGTGAGCACTTCTC
>NW_015558720.1:0-604 GCF_001515605.1 Sinocyclocheilus anshuiensis | reverse complement strand
CAACAAATGCAATATTTTGATGCATTGATTATATGAATATTATGATTATTCAAAGATATTTAACTATTGTGCCTTTTTTTCTGTGTATATAATCTCATACTATGGTGTATGCAAACCCATTATAATTATGTTTTCTGCTTTTTGTCATTATGATCATTGTTAAAGATACTACCATCTTTCCCTGAGCTTGTATGTAATTATAAGTTCTGCAGTATTCATAAAAAAAGAACATAAGATCGACAGGTGCACGAACACCTCATAGCATCAGTAACTCCACAACCCTACCTAGTAGTTTTCCTCAGCGTGCATCTGCACAAAGGAGACCTAGTACAGTTTTCCTCAGCGTTTGCAATATTTGTAATATCTGCACAAAGGAGACGTCGATCAGCTCCTAGAAGATCTCGCCTTTGGAGAAGACTATTAATTTTACACTCGAAAAATATAAGTATTACTACTTAGAAATTAAGATTACCCCAGAATGCATTGCTAGCCCACCCCAACACTTATGAACAATAATAATGATAAATGCTGACCAATAATTAGCAAAATTTAATTTTAACTTTATTCTGATGAAGCAGCTGACCACTGTGTCCACCTTCACCTG
>NW_015558719.1:257-979 GCF_001515605.1 Sinocyclocheilus anshuiensis | reverse complement strand
ATTCAAATCAAAGCGTAAACAACGTAGACATCGTATCCGCGTGACACAGCTGACACTGAATAGCATACGCTGTTTACATTCAGTGGATACTCTCCAAAATGGCACCAGGGAGGAGACGAATTGTTGAATAAAGTAGTTATTTTTGTTTTCTTTGCGTCTGAAAAGTATTCTCATAGCTTCGTAAAATTACGGTTGAACCCCTGATGTCACATGGATTATTTTACCGATCTCTTTGCTACGGCTCTGGACCTTGATCGTGGTAATTACATTGCTGTATGGGAGGGTCAGAGAGCTCTCGGAATTCATCAAAAATATCTTAATTTATGTTCCGAAGATGAATGGAGGTCTTGCGGGTTTAGTACGACATGAGGTGAGTAATTAATGACAGAATTTTCATTTTTGGGTGAACTATCCCTTTAAAGTAAGTTGGTTGCTGTAACTTACTGTGACATTGTGCATGGCATTAAAAACATGCACAAGATTTTAAAACAAAACAATGCATCTCTTTTAACTCCTTTATGCCAAATCTGAAATATACTGTTATCTGTTTATTTTATTTAAATATTTAAAATATGTTCTAAAATATAAAATATTTTTTTATTATATTATAAATAATCAAGTAATATTTATTATATATTAAAACACAAAGTATTTGCATTTATATTTTCACACCAAAACTATTTGCAATGTTTCTGGTTTTCATTATTGTCAAAAAAAAAAAG
>NW_015558719.1:0-124 GCF_001515605.1 Sinocyclocheilus anshuiensis | reverse complement strand
CCTTTATGTTTGCAAGCACACGTACATATGTGAACGTGAACATGATCAACATGCTCCTGAACACTAATACTTTCTATTACATTCTTTCCCATTCACTTTGAATGGCTGGACATTTTTGACCGGG
>NW_015558718.1:0-731 GCF_001515605.1 Sinocyclocheilus anshuiensis | reverse complement strand
TTTTATCAACATCTACGGAATGATCCAACAGAAATTATGAAAAAATAATTGCTATCTTTATTAACTGATGCAAGAGAAAAGAGCTGGATTATGGACAATTAATTTAAATTTCTCTATGTTAAAAATCCACGCATTGCATGTTTTTATATGTTGCCAAAAATTTGAACAAACCTCCTGGACGTCCTATCATTTCTAACAATGGGAGTCTCTTGGAACCATGTTCACAATATATTGATTATTTTATTAAGCCATGTTTTGCACCAAATTAAAAATCTTTTTTGGGGACAGTGGGAGAAGGAGTATGTGTTTAATGCTATGACTAATCCTTTTTTTAAGAAAATAAAATGGTGGACCAGATATATTGATGACATCTGCATGATTTTTGAAGGAGATGAGACCGAATTACAACTGCATGATTTTTGAAGGAGATGAAACCGAATTACAAAATTTTCATGCATTTTTTAATTCCATAAATACATGCATTAAGTTGAGCCTTGAATACAATCAGGAGAAAATACATTTTTTAGACATTTCTATTTATAAAGATCAAGATGGATGTCTACATACTTCACTTTTCAGAAAGAATACAGACCATAACACCATTTTGCACGCAAAGAGCTTTCATCCAAAACATCTGACAGAAAGCATTCCACTGGGTCAATTCCAAAGATTAAGATGGATATGTCATCAAGACTCTGAATTTAATCGTCTGGCTATGGATATGAAATATC
>NW_015558717.1:0-541 GCF_001515605.1 Sinocyclocheilus anshuiensis | reverse complement strand
TGAGTTGTTCGTGCTGTTCTGAACCACGGTTTCATTTTTAACATCCGTCGTCACGAGGAAGTAGTGGTGGAACTAAATAAATTGTTTGGGGGAAAGGTCGTTTCTTCGTTTCGGATGTTGGTTGGTTGGTTTTGAGATGGGGGATCTCAAAACCTCACTTTCTTCGTTTCGGATGTTGGTTGGTTGGTTTTGAGATGGGGGTGTTACACTCAATAGTGGAGGAGGGTGAAGGGGGTCTGTTAGGGATGTGTTTTGACCGGCGAAGCCTCGCATATGTCACCAAAGAAAATTCTGTTGTTTTCACTGGAAGATATTTTGATTAAAGATTACGAGGTAACTCGGTCATTTATTAGGATTTTTGTTAAGACGCTGGCAATTTGTTTCAAGTAACGGTAATGTATTGTGGCTTGGGTAAACTTAATCCAATAGCCATTTATTAAACATACAGCAAGGAACACATAGATGGGTGAGTAAACGCTGAAAAAGCAACATTACTATATCATTGTTCAGGTTTGTTATACCAAATACACGATTATCAGAC
>NW_015558716.1:13342-13565 GCF_001515605.1 Sinocyclocheilus anshuiensis | reverse complement strand
GATACATCCTTGCCAGATTTTGTTAATACTTCTATAAAGTTTCTTCATGCGAGTATTGTACATACTTCCCACTTTTCATTCATACCACTGTTCGGCAATTATCACACGCTTTCATTCAACACTAAACTTCACATATTAATAGCTTTATCTGCTAAAAGGGGTTAACAAAACATTGATTAAAGTTGCAAGGTTACATTTTGACACCTCAAGCATATATATAAGA
>NW_015558716.1:3406-13249 GCF_001515605.1 Sinocyclocheilus anshuiensis | reverse complement strand
CCTGAGGTCAAGGAGGTTGTAAAAAGGTCCTGGTCATAGACCTGCTATTCTTCTCATTTGGACGTGGAGTTATAAAATTGTCTCTTTTGTTGACTGGAGTATTAATTTATGCGTTAAATGGTCATGGGTATCACGCATCTGGACCTTGAAGGGCCGTCAAACAAAGATAGTTTGTATCCTCCAGGTGAGTTAGGGTCTTAGCACTGCTTTTCTTTGAGTCTCTTGAGAAGATAAGCCAAATGGGACAGGAACTGCTGAGACACTGAACTGACCCTGTATTAGTTTTACGACCGCAGATGGCTGCGGAGGATACTCTTCAGTTTGTTTCTATGGAATGTGGTTGTTTCATGTTTGACTCCATAGTTTAAATGGGTCTGTTCGAAGACAGAAATCCTACAGAGAGCAAATTTGGTTCCATGATGCTCGAGCAGAAGCTGAACCTGCCCCCACCAGCCAATCTCCCTGGGACCACTGTCACACTCCCTCATGTGATTGTTGGTGATGCTGCTTTTCCACTACTAAATAACTTCATGCGCCCCTTTCAAAGTATGTTGTATTTCATTTCAAGACATTTCTGTTGTAAGTTTTTGCTTGGCATGGTTTTATATGTTATGATAAACATTTGTAGTAATCCCAGCAATATTTGTGTATTTGCTTTAATTTAGGTGGCCCAAACATGACGCTGGAAAAGCAGACATACAACTACAGGCACTCCAGAGCCAGACGTGTGATCGAAAACAGCTTTGGAATTTTGGTGGCAAGATGGAGAATTCTCGGACGAGCCCTGGAATTTCAGTCTGACAAAGCTGTTGATGTTGTTAAGGCCTGTGTCATGCTTCACAACTTTCTCACCTACACAGATGAAGTAAACACACCTGCAAACCGATACATCCCTGCTAATTTTGCCGACACCGATGCATCAGGTGTACCTCAGCCAGGGGAATGGCGAGGAGTTGTTTCTAGGCCTGTCGCAATAATCAATATATCGACTTATCGCGCAATATATGTACATGACCTCAATAATTTTTGGTGACGCAATATATCGCCCATTTTATTTACTTAAAAATTAATGTCACGTTTTTCGCATTCCACTTGTGCCAGTGTCTTTTGCAGATTCTCGTACATAGCGTGGTGTATGTGAGGTGAGGTGCTACTTCAAATTTAAAAAATGCTTCCACAAAAAAAGTTTCATCTGAAGATATGGTCTTGTTTAGGGATCTGTGCCTTTGTGCATACGGACATCTGACTGCTAAGTAGTGATTGTGTTTCTCAGCAATAGTGTGCACCCTTAATTTACAGAGAAAAGAAGGTCTGGGAAAAATCTGTAGATGGAAAAATCTCCATACAAGTGCTTTGTGCATTTTTCTTTTTTTTTCTACTTTGCACTTTTTGTTAGAAAATGTTTATTTACTATTTATTCAGGTTTTTTAAGGTATCTAATATTTTGATACTTAATTTCCATGATCTAAATATTCTTAAAAATTAAAAGTTTGTCATTTGGAAGTGTGTAGGCCTTCTTGTATTATTATGCTATTACATTATGATTATATATCCAGTGGCATAAAATGGTCTTTAAAATGACAACAATATCGCTTATCGCAATTATTTCTGGGGCAATATATCGCACAACAAAAAGTTGTTATCGTGACGGGCCTAGTTGTTTCAGAGAATGGTAATCTGTTGCATGCACTCGATCCACGCTACCGGTCAAGGTGCCGTTCCAGCAGAGCTGGCATCGGTGTGCGTAATGACCCGATGGCATTCTTTCAATATCTGCAAGGACTTGTACCATGGCAGAATGGCATTGTTTGTCGTGGACAGCTAAATGATGTATAATGCTATGTTGTATAATAAATAAGACTTCTTATTCTTTGCTTTGTTTTATTTACAATATGAAGGTATAACATTACAGTATATTAAAGTGCAAAAGTAAAGGTGCCACAAAACACCTCTAAAAATGTGAATATAAACAAGAGAACACACATGAAACAAACATAAGTTAGTGAATTATAAAATTAAAGCTACATGTAAAAGTGGACAATATTTAAGCATCAAATTGAACAATATTTAAGTAACAAAGTGAACAATAATAAAGCAGCATATTGAACAATATTTATGTATCAAAGTGAACACTATTTAAGTATCAAAGTGAACACTATTTAAGTATCAAAGTGAACAATATTTAAGTATCAAAGTGAACACTATTTGAGAATCAAAATAAATACAATAAACAGCAAATTATTTGTGTTGCTGTTGTTAACAATATATGATAATTCAATAGTCTTTACCTAACACACTCCGACTTTTCTAGCCCTAGATTACCTGCGATTTCTCCCCACGAATTGTTTGCCATCTGGGAGTCTTTGTAGTTTGCTGAAGAGGTGTCGTACAGATGTACGTATTTTCGGACTTCCTCGGCCAGTCGCTCCTCAACTTGGTCCATCTTTGCTTTCAATGTTGTTATGTCGCAAGCGGAAATGCGTATGAGGAAATGCGGCGCTTTCGCAGATTTTTTTTTACCTGAAAGGGTGGGGTTGTAACAAACCAATCACAGCGCTTGTGGTCCGCGTAGAATTGACGCGTTGTTACATTTCTGGAGAGGTGCACGTCAGGCGTAGTTTCGACGCAGAAGTATAAATCAACCTTTATATCACATATTGTAAAAAGGGGTATAATATGTCTCCTTTAAAGCAATCTGAATTGGTAGAAAAAAACAGCATATATATGAATTTTAGAGGGATTTTATTTTGAAATTATACATCAGACAGTCCCTTACAGTGACACTCTGGGGTGGTGGACTGTCAGTCTGAAGTGAAAGTGGTCTGTGGAAACAGGTAGTTTTCTTTTTCAAACAATCCAAAACCAAAGACAAAATTGCTCATATATTAGTTTTTGGAGGGCTTTTATTTTGTAATGCTACATAAGACAGTCCTGACACTGGCCCAGTGACACTCTGGGGTGGTGGACTGTCAATCTGAATTGAAATTGGTCTGTGGAAACAGGTAGTTTTCTTTTTCAAACTATCCAAAACGAAAGACAAAAATGGTCATATATTAGTTTTTGGAGGGCTTTTATTTCGTAATGCAACAACAGACAGTCCTGACATTGACTGAGTGACACTCTGGGGTGGTGGACTGTCAATCTGAAGTGAAAGTGGTCTGTGTAAACAGGGAGTTTCCTATTTAGAGCTATCCAAAACTGGTCATATATGAGTTTTGGAGGGCTTTTATTTTGCAATGCAACATCAGCCAGTCCTGACACTGACTGAGTGACACTCTGGGGTGGTGGATTATTAATCTGAATTGAAATTGGTCTGTGGAAACAGGGAAAATTCTTTTTATAACTACATGAATTTACAGATGAAACAGGTTGTACATACAAGTTTATGAGAGGCTTTTTGTTTTGGTTCTTTCACATCAGACAGTCATTTTGATATTTTTGGGAAATTCTACATTTATTATTACTCAACATTTTAAGTCATTTTCACATTATGAGACCGTGTTTTCAACATTTGTATTATTTTATATTTACTGACGCTGTTAATGATGTCTTTATTTGTGTATTTTTATGTTTCCTTATTTATTTATCAATTAATGATAGATAAACTGATGAATAAATTAATGCCAAAGAGTTTTTACATGCTGTTATCGTAATGCATGCGCGCACCGAACAAAAAACCGTGGGGGCTAGAATGACTGTGTTTTTCAAAGTGGAGGCTGGCCTGACCGCAGTAGCTGATCGTCTGTGAATCGCCGATTCGATCTTTATTTCCTCCTTTAAAGAGTCTGTAAATTAATCTCAACTAAAAGCAGAATCTCTAGAGCTCGATATCATTATAATCCTGAAGATGAACTCCAGCGATTCTTCCATTTTTACAAGTGACACAAATCACTTAATGCTGTTAAAAGTTTAAAGATCGGATATAACACATGACTGAGACACGAATGCGACAAAATTACAATAATATGAAATAATATCATAAGCCGATAAATGAACTCACCTTAATGTGATGTTTATGACCGTTTTTAAGTCTTCAGATTCTTTGCATTTTCCTGTCGAGTTTACTTTCGGTTTTGACTCAAAGAAGTGAAGAATACGCAGAAAGACTCTTCTTCTTCTTCTTGTGTGATTTGCGGCAGCTTAGACGCTTCAAAGGCGTATTGCTGCCCTCCTCAGTTCATCTGAAGAACTCCATCTCATAGATTAAATGCTCAAATAAAGACCAGTGTGGAGTAAACGCAGAAAGACTCTTCCTTCTTCTCTAGTTTATTGGGGATTGGCAAACAACGAACAAAAGTGCATTATTAGCCAGTCCCTCCAGGATTTCGCTCATTTTATTCGTTATTTTTGCAATCAAAATATCTGATTATGTGGTGGTAATTTCCAAAAAAAGGTATTCCTCTCAGAAAACGTACAAATAACAATCATTTTAGATAGTATTCATGCAAGCATAATCTGTTATATCTTAAGTGAACGTTTGGGGAACTGTTGGGGAAAAACATCTGATGTGTAACATTATATTAGATCCGTGCGTTACAGTAGGTCTTAATATATAGGCCGTCTGTCTCATTAGTTAATCTAAACTAATCTTAAACTGTGGAATTTAGTTATTAAGAAATATATGCTTGAACTTTTCAGTTTCTAAGGTATTTTATTGAGAATCACAGAACAGTGTTGACAATACATTTCCACTCTGAATGATTCTGTGCGCGTGATGTACGCGCTACTGTCTGTAATGTGTGTGCGTTACAGTGCAGCAGCGCATTAGATTAGAACGGCGATTAACTTACCTGTACAATAAGCCGTTTAAAACGTGCATTCTCCCGTTCAATTGCGAGCATCCAGTAATATAATCTCACATGTCTTGTGGAGCGCTTTCAGAGTATGCATTTATTTGTCATTTGAACTGTTTGGAAACGGAGCGTAAATGTGGAAGTCCTTCAAAGATTTCTTATCCTGTTGCGCCCTCTATAGGACCAGCGACTAGTCGACGTCAAGCTAAAAGCGTCATGGCACAGCATTGAAGTCGACTAGTCGGTGCAACCCCTAATAAATAGTATGCCAAATAAAAACGAAAACTCGTGGTATTGATACGCAAAAATGGTCTTTGGCGTGCATATGATACGCATGTGTTTGGCGTGCATATAATACACAGTTTTCGCGTGCATATGATACTAAATTTGTTGCCGTGCATATGATACGCATCTACCCCACAACCCTAAACCTACCCATCGCGTAGCATATACACGCTAAAGTCCATTTTTGCATATCAATACCACGAGTTTTCGTTTTTATTTGGCGTACTATTTATACGCACTTTCATGAGATCGGGTTGGGAAATAGGGAATCACTTTTGTAGTTTTAATAATCAATTTATTTGTAATGAACACACTAAATGAATTTTTACATTTGATTATTTGTTTTTCTCACTTGAATGCTTTTATTTAGATGTAAAATGAAAAAAGTAATGCATTATTTGTTTTGTTTTTCTTATATTTGTTTTACTGTTTGTTTTTTTTGCATCTGTTCTTATTTATAATTACAAAGATAAAAGAAAACAATAGCTGTATTAATATAGTGATTATTAATATAGTAATTATTATTAAGAAAAGAAGTGGAGGAAAAGATGCAGCAATGCAGGTGATTTTGCTTTGGAATCTTCAGAAAACTTTAACTTGATTTTTCCCAAAATTGACTTTGCTGACTCTATCGACATCAAACGGGTGTAGCTCAGTCCGATTCCAACAAATCATACATCATTCTGAAGGTCTTTTACAGGAAAATGTGAAAATAAATATTTCATTTTTGAAAAATTGCTCATTGTGACTCATTTTGCCAGCACAGGTCACAAATGATAACAGGACAAACAAGTAAAAACATAAAGGTACAGATAAAACAGTGCTTAATTTAGGAAATTCCTTATTTTTGCTGCTGTTGTTTCATTGATATTAAGACATTACAGTTAACCTACAGTAAAGCACAGATCCAGTACTGACACTGTTTTTCCCCAAACAGTTTGTTCACTTAAGACATAACCGATTGTGTTTGCATGAATACTCGCCAAGACGGGCATTTCTGTAAGCACACGAAACTCAAATCCCCCCCCCCCCAAAAAAAAACCCAAGGACACAAATAATCAGTGAGGAACTTATAGCTCAACAATAAACCATGAGAAAACATGCTCAAGCATGTAAACTTGCAACAGAACACAATAATATTGTTAGTTTACATTTGATTATTTATGATTATTCATTATTATTAGTCAGTTACACAGTTCTGCAGCTGTTACCTGGATGGGATTAATTTTTATTATTTATAAAAAAAAATTAATTTGCTTAAATTAGGACTACATTATTATGTAATTATTTGTCCCATTTTTATCTAAATAATACAATATATTAATTCATCTGTCTAATAATGTCTAAAATATAATAATTATGTCTAGCAAGCTCTGATAATGTATGGAATATTATATTAAGAGACTATCCAAATTTTAATAAAACAATAGGCCTAGGGGTAGAGTAAACAAAAAACACCAAAAGACAAACAAAAACACTCATTCGCTGAGGCAAAGACAAAAAACAAAGCTTTCACAGAACATAAGTTACTAGCCTCGCGCAATATTCATCCTTGCACAAAAAAAAAGTGAGATGTAATATGTACTTTTGACTCCATTGAAGAAAAGGACAAAGGCTGGATTGAGTGCTGTAATGTCCAGGATAAGCCAGTCGTGGAATGAGCCCAATGGAGAGACAATGAAGAAAACACCCAAGTTGGACTCAACAAAGGTCACGGTGGAGACAGAGTTGGCAGACCTGGAAAGCTAATGAAGCTGGAGTCTCCACCCTGGAATTCTCTTGCTTATCTCACCAATAACAGACGCAGCTGGGATGCATTGTAAGTATTAACACTGCGAAGAGCATCTGGAGAGCCAGCAGATCCTGATAACCCTGGCATGCTACTTGCTAGGAGCCCCTGAAGGACCAGCTGCATGGACAGACTCTGGCAGGCCAGTAGAAGACCGCATATGGAGCACTAGCAGAACTGGAAACAAAGGCAACAGAAGCAGAGAGACAACCTCTGGGAGCACAACAAGGGAGGCTAGAGCATTGCTGAAACAAGGGAGCTTGGAATACTCCCTACATTGGAACAATCAATCAATGGAGATTAAAAGAGCAGAGCTGCAGAAATACAACCACACAAGCAAGCATTACAAATGTTCTGAATAGACATGAATTAGTCAAAGCAAGCGCAATTATACTTTTTTTTATACAAAAAGTGGTTTAGCCGAGAAAAAAAAAGAGGACACATTTACCACACAGTGCATTCTTAGCTGACTGCAACACCACCTATCAATGCAATGGTATCATTTTTGGTTGATTACAATTGCAAGTCCATTATCCCTATGAGCCTTACGTATATTAACTAATGATCCATTAAGCACTATATAATGTTTGTTAATGATTTGTTAATTAAAGTTGTTATAAAGTGTTGCTGATTATTGTACTCATAACATATTTCCTTATTGATTTGTTATAATTTAAATAACAATAAAATACAATTCATACTTTAGTTGCTATTATTATTATTTTCTATAAGTTATAATTTGATTAATTAAAAAAGAGCCCAGTATTGATACAATACTTCAGCTAAATATTTGTATTATATCTAATCTAATACTTGTTCAAATTATTTCAAAGTTTGTACATATTTTAAAGGTGCAATAGAATGCAAAAATCACTTTTATAAGGTGTTTGAACATAGTTGTGTGGCCGCAGTGTGTGAAAACAACCAGCCTATAATGGTAAAAATCCACCCACTCATTATTTTATAATCCCAATAAATCATAATCAGTCTCTCAACACTAGCAGTTCCAGATTTCTCACTACTACGATGTCATACTCTGGGAAAGTCCCGCCCATTTGTGACGCTCTCTGCCCTATTAGCATATACACAGCCCTGAGTGAGAAGCAGTGATCCGCCATTACTGTTTTCTTGCTGTAGCTGGTGGAGGTACAATGTCAGCGCCAAAGAGCCATTAAAAGTGTTGTGTGTTTGGGATGCACCAACGAACATAGGAGTCTCCATAGACCGCTGAGGACACGGTGGTTAAATTTCATTTTCAAAGGAAATGTCCCGAAAAAAAAAAGTCCTATACATTTGTGCTAACATTTTATGCTGGACTGCCTCACAAAAGAGGGTCAGTTCAGCGCTGGAGTTGTGGAAAGATTGCTTCTGAAAGAGGGATCGATACCAATGCTTCGTGCGCAAACGTCCAGACTCCAGCCAAAGTAAGCATCATGTCATATTTTGTTTTCCAAAAGAGCTTCTTGGCTCTCTGTAAGGCTAATGTTGCTAAAGCTACCATTGTCTCTACTGGTTTTCACTAATGCTGCCTTCACATGCTACCAGAATGATCGTAAATAGGAATGTGGTAGTTAAAAATTGCATTTGGAAGCAATGTGAGGTCAGTAACACGGCCACCACCAGTTAAACCGTAACACCGGTATGCCCGCGAGCATGAGCTCTTGAAGCTCCTCACTCTTCTGAAAAGGGAGGCGGGAGCACCAGCTCATTTTCATTTAAAGGGGACAAACACAAAAACAGCATGTTTTGGCTCATACCCTAAAAAGTGGCAATTTCAACAAGCTATAAAATATTATCTGTGGGGTATTTTGAAATAAAACTTCACATACACACTCTGGGGACATCAGAGAACAATTTAAAATATTGTATCAATGCATTCTATGGCACCTTTAAGACTTCTGTCACACTCTGCTGCACTCAAAACACTCACGAAGATGATGAAGGTAAAACAATCTTTAATTATCCACACAGAAGGTAAATCCACAAGATGAAGTCTTGGCACACATGAAAACACAGACGAGATCCAACAAACTACGGCAGAACAGACAGGAACTTAAGTGCACAGACAAATTAAGATAATGAACTAGACACACCTGAACATAATGACAATCATTTAAATTTACATTTAGTCATTTAGAAGATGCTTTTATCCAAAGCGACTTACAAATGAGAACAATAGAAGCAATCAAAATCAACAAAAGAGCAATGGTATGCAAGTGCTATAACAAGTCTCAGTTAGCTTAATGCAGTACACGTAGCAAGGTTTTTAAAATCATATAATAAATAAAAAGAAAATGAAAAAAACATTAATAAAATAAAAAGATAGAACAGGAAAAGAATAGAGCAAGCTAGTGTTAAGAGACCTTTTTTGCTTTTGTTAGTTGTATAATAATTAAAAAAGAAAACAGATAGAATAAAAATACATTAGAGAAGCTAGTGTTAGCTTCTTTTTTTTTTAAAGAAAACAAGCTGTTAGTAAATAAATAGAGTGCAAGTCTAAAAGGGGCAAGTTTTTTTATATATTGAATAGAATTAGAATAGAGAGTGGTAGAGTTAGAGGGTCAAATAAAGATGGAGGAGATGTGTTTTTAGCCGATTCTTGAAGATGGACACATAACAGACACACAAGTCTGAAGTAATGAATTTAGGTAAAGGGGTGCAGAGCTAGTGGTGGTTTTGTAAGCAAACATTAATGCCTTGAGCAGCTATTGGTAGCCAGTGCAAATTGATAAACAGAGGTGTGATGTGCATTCTTTTCGGCTCGTTCAAAATTAATCTTGCTGTCACGTTCTGTATTAATTGTAAAGGTTTGATAGAACTGGCTGGAAGACCTGCCAAGAGAGCATTGCAATAGTCCAGCCTGGACAGAACAAGAGCTTGAACAAGGAGTTGTGAAGCATGTTCAGAAAGAAAGGGCCTGATCTTCTTGATGTTGAATAAAGCAAATCTGCAGGACCGGGCAGTTTTAGCAATGTG
>NW_015558716.1:2972-3263 GCF_001515605.1 Sinocyclocheilus anshuiensis | reverse complement strand
TAGCTGTTTTTGAAGGAGTTATGGTTGATGTGCCTAACTGGATGGTGAAATTGTGATGAAACTATGGGTTTGCTGGAACCACAAGCAGTTCTGTCTTGGCAAGGTTGAGTCGAAGGTGATGGCCCTTCATCCAGCAAGAAATGTCTGTTAGACATGCGGAGATGCGAGCAGCTATCATCGGATCATCAGGATGGAATGAGAAGTAGAGTTCAGCGTCATCAGCATAGCAGTGAAATGAAAAGCCATGTTTCTGAATGACAGAACCTAGTGATGCCATGTAGACAGAGAAGA
>NW_015558716.1:1689-2305 GCF_001515605.1 Sinocyclocheilus anshuiensis | reverse complement strand
CAGGAGAAATGGCTTGAAGGAGATGAGATGGAATAGGATCAAGCGGACAAGTAGTAGGATGATTAGAAAGGATTAGTTTGGAGACTTCTGTCTCAGAGAGTGAAGAGAAGGATGTGAACGAGTTTTAATTTTATTAATGAAGAATGTGGCAAAGTCGTCAGCTGTTAAGAGTTGATGAAGGAGGGGAAGGAGGAGGACAAAGGAGAGATGAAAATGTTTTAAAGAGCATGCGAGAGTTAGGCGAATTGTTAATTTTGTTACGATAGTATATTCTTTTAGCAGTGGAGACATTAGCAGAGAAGGAAGAGAGGAGTGACTGATACACATTAAGGTCAGTAGTATTTTTGGATTTGCGCCACACCCTTCCAGCAGCCCTGAGCTTAAAACGATGATCGCGGAGAACATCAGATAGCCAAGGGGCAGAAGGTGTGGTACGGCCTGGCCTGGAAGACAAGGGGCAGACAGTGTCTAAAGAAGATGGAAGAGTGGAGCAGAAAGTATCAGTAGCACTGTTAGCATCAAAATATGCTAACTGTTTAGGAGAAGGAAGCGAAGATGAAACCATAGCAGATAGCCGGGAGGGTGAGAGTGAGCGTAGGTTACGTCGAAAGATGAC
>NW_015558716.1:800-1057 GCF_001515605.1 Sinocyclocheilus anshuiensis | reverse complement strand
CATTGTCCTCTGGTTTGATCCAGGTCTCTGTCAGGGCCATGAGGTTTAGTCTTGAATGACTAGTAATAGATGTAATGAAATCTGCTTTGTTTACTGCAGACTGACAATTCCAAGTAGTGTATATTAGCAGACATAGGCAAAGTGCACAGGTTCTTAGGATTGCGCTGCCTATAGTGTGTGATGGGTGGATTGCGAGTGGTAGTAATAGTAGTGATATGGAAACACATAGTAAGAGTTGGTCATAAAAACTGAAACAG
>NW_015558716.1:0-589 GCF_001515605.1 Sinocyclocheilus anshuiensis | reverse complement strand
GATCATTTTTCAAATCGTCATATCGCCAGCCCGTGAGATCGCCGATACACGATATTATCGTGCGTGCGTGCATGGGTGGGTGGGGGCAAGGGAGAGAGACTCTCTGTACTTATCATAGGCTATTACATAACTATGTGGTGTTTTAAACCGTGCGGGTGCGCGAGAGAGAGCCTATGAAAGCAATAATAATCGAAATAATATACTTTCAAACATACTGATAAACTAACATGTTAAATAAAAAAATAAAAAAAGTAAAACAGCTATTTCATATATATTTGGATACAACAGTCATACATCGCTATAAGGACCGCAAGTCCTGTGACAAGTTTGCTGTATCAGAGCACGAAAGTTATCAGTCTAAAAGGTCTGCAGTCAACGGTGAAAATATCAAAAGTAGATTTATTTTAAAGACCAACAGTTTAACACTAAATATTGGATATAAATGAACACGTTAAATATAAAGTATTTAAAACAGGTAAGTTCATATATTTGGAGTAAATTTAAATTAAGCAGATACATCAGTCATACAGCGCTCCGGACCGCTCGCCCCATGATGAGCCCGACGCACCACCACAGAAACAAGAATGAG
>NW_015558715.1:725-1303 GCF_001515605.1 Sinocyclocheilus anshuiensis | reverse complement strand
TATGCGTGTGTGTAATATAGCCTACAGTAGGCCTACTACAGTATAAATGTCTTCTGATATGCCTGTGTGTAATATAGCCTGTAGGCCTACGTATATATGAAAATGCTTATTTTTCAATTAAAGAGAACTTATAGAATAAATATGGACTGCTTTGGGTGCTTGACACTTCATTAGTCATTTTGTGTTTTAAGAATGATATTCAAGGTTAAGAATACGCTGGAAGTTACTTAAATGTAATTTTTTTATCTAGGTGTATACATTAGAGAAATACGACTTTCCTTATTGATCACGTCTTCCCTCAGGTAAAATGCTGGTTTTCTTGCGTGGCTGGATGTTGGAATCGCGTTGTTTGCATTCGCTCAAACTGATTTGCTGAAGTCGAAACGCGGTCATTAAAAAACCCAACTCCGTTAGCGCGAGTCCCGCTGGCTGTGAAGCGGGGGTGACCGAGAAGGGTCTAGCTGCAGCCTTGCACTTGCACTCTCAGATGTGCATTCTCAGGCTTGCACTCTCAGACACTTGCGCTTCCGCTAGCGACGTCACTTGCAGGCTTTATTTTTTATTTTGTTCTATTTTTT
>NW_015558715.1:0-145 GCF_001515605.1 Sinocyclocheilus anshuiensis | reverse complement strand
ACTAAAAAGGCCAAACTCAATATGCTCCTCTACATTATTAATATACATAACTAATATACAGGCAAGCAGGTGAGCCTAGAATAAATGCAATGAATGAAATGTTTCGCGTTAAGCGTTTTCCCATATAGAATAAACTGTCTACAGC
>NW_015558714.1:0-1788 GCF_001515605.1 Sinocyclocheilus anshuiensis | reverse complement strand
TCATTTTAATTGAATTTATTTTAATTTATTTAAATTATTTTTAATGTATTTGTATATTGTTATGTAAAATTATTTAACATTTTGTATTTTTATTTAAATGTAGCATTCATTTTCATTATTTCACTATTTTTCATCAATTATTCATTTATTATTATTATTATTATTATTTAAAACCATTATTTATTATTATTCATTATTCCTAAATAACTACAGTCTTAAAGCCAAAAATATTCCAACTTAAAAAAATAAAAATAAAAATAAACCTGCTCCATGATCCAAGCAAGTGGTGGAACTTTGTTCTCCATTTCTACACCACACTGCTCACATAGTCTGTTTCAATAAATGGCTTACGTAAGCACTCTCACGACCACCTTAGATCACCAGAGTTCTGTCACTGAATGCAACTCGACACTATATTTGGTGTGGCTGATTGGAAACATATCATTCAGTTCTATTATCCCAGACTAATGGGCCTATACATAAATATATTTTTATATTTTTCAATGTGGCAGATTGAAGAAAAATCTTGCTTTGTGCTCCACACACACACACACACACACAAGAAAAAGCAAATGGCTGACAAGCAAATGTCCTCCTATCAAACCTGAAAGCTGCTGCCAAGAGAACTCCTTTGCTTGGTCTCTTTGGTGAGAAAGCGTCTGAAAAAAACATGAATGTAAATGTAACTGCTGCTCATTACAAACCAGCTCAGTGTTCACCGAATCCATCATGAGACATGCAGGTTTGTGTATCTCGCTCTCAGATGAAATACCTCTTTCTGGATGTGGGTTGGAATAGAAACATCCTTCATATGAAATGAGACGTTTCTTTTCTTCTTAGTTGGAAATTGATGCGGGTTTTATTGCTGTGCTGATGGCTTTTGCAAATGCATTTCTGTTCCTCAAGGTTGTACATTTTCTAAAGCATCTCATTCAGCTTGACGTCTTATTTTATAGTGAGAGAGAGACTTGTCTTGTGTGAATATCTGTGTGCAAGTACTAAAGCCAACACCACACAAGATATGATGTGACGATAGAAGATTACAATAATATCAACACGTATTGTATTCAGACACAAGTATCATTACTGGGGGAAACACAGAAGGCCTTTTGAGGGAAAGTACATGATTGAGGTTGCGGTGAGTGTCTGCGTGTGATTGAGAGAAAGAAATGGGGAGGAAAAGAAACAAACCAGCAATCAAAACAGCTGATGTGAGAAGGTCAGTGGTGCAGCTGAAGTTATTGTCTTCATTTACTGGTCAGGGAGCTTTGATATAAACAACTCAAATTCTGGACAGCAAACTGAAAAAAAACCAGACCTGAATGGAGGGAATGATTGACATGAACTCATCTGAGCGTGTTATGAAGATGTAATGGGTGACAATTTCAGTAGAACTTATGGTTTTAAAGACTTAAAATAATCAAAAATGACTGCAGTATTTGAGATTCCTTGCAGCGCAGATTATAGTTTTAACATGAGATCTTGTTCTCTCTCTTTTTTTTGTTTGTTATGATTTTACAGTGGTTTCATTAGTAATTGTAGGTATACTTACATAAACTGGAGTGTTTTGAACAGACAATCAAATAGAGGTCTGCATTCTCGTGGCTCTTCCGCGGGAACCGCGGGACCCGACAGGATTGTTTGCGCTGCGGGATTAAATTCCTGAATAAAACGCGGTAGCGGTCGGTAACTCTGCTGTAATTTGAACGGGAGCGGGCGATCTAACAATTTTCCATTCCCGAAGTCCATTTAGAACAGCATATCTGCTGCTTTATTCTTATTGACCAC
>NW_015558713.1:224528-226349 GCF_001515605.1 Sinocyclocheilus anshuiensis | reverse complement strand
TCCCATACTATATGCACACCTCATAACAAACCATTTTACTGCAGCGTTTTTAAGATAAGGGACATTATTACTATATGCACAGCTCATATCAAACCATTTTACTGCAGCATTTTGGAGATATCGGACATTATTACACTTTAGAGGAGTATAAAGATCCCCTTTCTAATAAGTAGAAAAAAACAATGGTCGGTTCTTATAAGCGACATCCCATGCTATATGCACACCTCATATCAAACCATTTTACTTCAGCATTTTTAAGATAAGGGACATTATCACACTTTAGAGGATTATAAAGATCCTATTTCTAATAAGTAGAAAAAAACAATGGTCTGTTCTTATAAGGGACATCCCATACTATATGCACACCTCATATCAAACCATTTTACTGCAGCATTTTGGAGATATGGGACATTATTACACTTTAAAGGGCTATAAAGAACACATTTCTAATAAGTAGAAAAAAAACAATGGTCGGTTCTTATAAGGGATATCCCATACTATATGCACACCTCATATCAAACCATTTTACTGCAGCGTTTTTAAGATAGGGGACATTATCACATTTTACAGGAGTACAAAGAACACATTTCTAATAAGTAGAAAAAAACAATGGTCAGTTCTTATATGGGATATCCCATACTATATGCACACCTCCTAGCGAACCATTTTACTGCAGCGTTTTTGAGATATGGGACTATAAGGTGCTTTAGAGGTCTATAAAGACCCCATTTCTAATAAGTAGAAAAAAACAACGGTCAGTTCTTATACGGGACGTCCCATACTGTATGCACATGTCATATGAAACCATTTTACTGCGGCATTTGGGAGATATAGTATGTCATTATTCTATTTTCTATATCTATAAAGACTTCATTTCAAATAAGTAGAAAAAAGTAATGGTCAGTTTCTATAGGGGACGTCCCATACACTATGCATACTTCATATGAGTCCATTTCACCGCAGGCGGTAGATCCTTCTCCTATTTGGCACCTAAACTCTGGAACAATCTTCCTAGCATTGTTCAGGAAGCAGACAGACTCTGTAATTTTAAATCTAGATTAAAAACGCATCTCTTTAACCTGGCATACACATAACACATTATCGATTTATATTTTCACATTGTTAAGCTGCATAAATTAGGTCAGCCGGAACAAGGGAACACTTCCTATAACACCAGATGTACTCGTTACATCAGAAGAAGAATGGCATCTACGCTAATATTACTCTTTTTTATTCTTATTCCGAGGTTTACCGTAGAAATGTTCTGTATAAGGACTGACCATTGGTTTTTTCTACTTATTAGAAATGGTGTCTTTATATCCGTCTAAAGCGCCATATGGTCCCATATCTCAAAAATGCTGCAGTAAAATGATTTCATATGAGGGGTGCATATAGTATGGGATGTCCCTTATAAGAACTGACCATTGTTTTTTCTACTTATTAGAAATGGGAACTTTATACTCCTCTAAAGTGTGATAATGTCCCTTATCTTAAAAACACTGCAGTAAAATGTTTTGATATGAGGTGTGCATATAGTATGGTGACGTGACGATATGAGACGTGCTGAAATGGCGTTTGGTCTCGTACTGTATCGCGCACCTTGTCAGTGTCGTGCGCTTTGATATCTCCAAAATGCTGCAGTAAAATGGTTTGATATGAGGTGTGCATATAGTATGGGACGTCCCTTATAAGAACCGACCATTGTTTTTTTCTACCTATTAGAAATGGCATCTTTATGCCCCTCTAAAATGTGATAATGTCCCTTATCTTAAAAACGCTGCAGTAAAATGGTTTGATATGAGGTGTGCATATAGTATGGGA
>NW_015558713.1:224154-224349 GCF_001515605.1 Sinocyclocheilus anshuiensis | reverse complement strand
TTCTTCTACTTATTAGAAATGAGGTCTTTATAGCCTTCTAAAGTGTATTATAATCCTATAACTCGAAAACGCTGCAGTAAAATGGTTTGATATGAGGTGTGCATGTCCTATGGGACGTCCCTTATAAGAACCGACCATTGTTTTTTCTACTTATTAGAAATGTGTTCTTTATAGCCCTTTAAAGTGTAATAATGT
>NW_015558713.1:222379-224042 GCF_001515605.1 Sinocyclocheilus anshuiensis | reverse complement strand
GCTGCAGTAAAATGGTTTGATATGAGGTGTGCATATAGTATGGGACATCCTGAACAAGAACCGACCATTCTTTTCTTCCACTTATTAGAAATGGAGTATTTATACCCCTCTAAATGTAATAATGTCCCATATCTCCAAAATGCTGCAGTAAAATGGTTTGAAATGAGGTGTGCATATAGTATGGGACGTCCTGAATAGGAACCGACCATTGTTTTTTTCTACTTATTAGAAATGGGATCTTTATACACCTCTAAAGTGTGTTAATGTCCCTTTTCTTAAAAACGCTGCAGTAAAATGGTTTGAAATGAGGTGTGCATATAGTATGGGACGTCCTGTATAAGAACCGACCATTGTTTTCTTCTACTTATTAGAAATGGGATCTTTATACACCTCTAAAGTGTGTTAATGTCCCTTTTCTTAAAAACGCTGCAGTAAAATGGTTTGAAATGAGGTGTGCATATAGTATGGGACGTCCTGTATAAGAACCGACCATTGTTTTCTTCTACTTATTAGAAATGGGATCTTTATACACCTCTAAAGTGTGTTAATGTCCCTTTTCTTAAAAACGCTGCAGTAAAATGGTTTGAAATGAGGTGTGCATATAGTATGGGACGTCCTGTATAAGAACCGACCATTGTTTTCTTCTACTTATTAGAAATGGGATCTTTATACACCTCTAAAGTGTGTTAATGTCCCTTTTCTTAAAAACGCTGCAGTAAAATGGTTTGAAATGAGGTGTGCATATAGTATGGGACGTCCTGTATAAGAACCGACCATTGTTTTCTTCTACTTATTAGAAATGGGATCTTTATACACCTCTAAAGTGTGTTAATGTCCCTTTTCTTAAAAACGCTGCAGTAAAATGGTTTGATATGAGGTTTCCATATAGTATGGGATGTCATACTGACCATTGTTTGACCATTGTTTTTTTCTACTTATTAGAAATGGGATCTTTATACCCCTCTAAAGTGTGATAATGTCCCTTATCTCCAAAATGCTGCAGTAAAATGGTTTGATATGAGGTTTCCATATAGTATGGGATGTCATACTGACCATTGTTTGACCATTGTTTTTTTCTACTTATTAGAAATGGGATCTTTATACCCCTCTAAAGTGTGATAATGTCCCTTATCTCCAAAATGCTGCAGTAAAATGGTTTGATATGAGGTTTCCATATAGTATGGGATGTCATACTGACCATTGTTTGACCATTGTTTTTTTCTACTTATTAGAAATGGGATCTTTATACCCCTCTAAAGTGTGATAATGTCCCTTATCTCCAAAATGCTGCAGTAAAATGGTTTGATATGAGGTGTGCAAATAGTATGGGACGTCCTGAATAAGAACCGACCATTGTTTTTTTCTACTTATTAGAAATGGGATCTTTATACCCCTCTAAAGTGTGATAATGTCCCTTATCTCCAAAATGCTGCAGTAAAATGGTTTGATATGAGGTGTGCAAATAGTATGGGACGTCCTGAATAAGAACCAACCATTGTTTTTTTCTACTTATTAGAAATGTGTTCTTTATACCTCTCTAAAGTGTGATAATGTTCCTTATCTCCAAAACGCTGCAGTAAAATAGTTTGATATGAGGTCTGCATATAGTATGGGATGTCCCGTATAAGAACAAACCATTGTTTTTTTCTACTTATTAGAAATG
>NW_015558713.1:220546-222020 GCF_001515605.1 Sinocyclocheilus anshuiensis | reverse complement strand
GCAGATGGGTAAAAAAAAATCCTAAAAAATGTCATCATATCTCAATTTTGGGCGTCTAGATGAAAAGCGCTCTGAAAGCGCGTTCCCTCTGTGTTGTTCCTGCCATTACCGTAATTATAATAATACACGCGTACCATAATTTCACTCGCTGCTGGCTTGACCGTGTTTTTCTGAAGTGCGGCTGGCTTGACCACAGTGTTCGAACTACGCGGGATTGGAACGCTGTAACTTTGAGGGAGTTCGTGTTGTCTTGGCTGGACCTCAAATCCACTGTCTATGCGAGGACTTGGCACTTCATCTGGACTGAAAGACTGAAGGACCCTGGACTGTTATTATTGTTGTGCAGACACACATTATACAGAAACTGGATTTTGGAAATCTATATAACTTCCTGATCATGTGACCTCATGTTGCCACACCCACTGTATTATATTCATAAACATCTTTCACACATTGTAGATTCATATTTTTTCTTTTGAAAAAAATATTTGTTGTTTTTAGACAATGATTTGAATTATTGAAAACTTTTTTGCTTGGTCATGTGACCTGATATTGTTACACAAGGCCGGTGTATATTCATATTCACAAACATTTCTCATACAAAAATATCTACATTGCTATATTATGTGCCTATTAAACATTTATTTAAGTAGTAATATAGTCATTGTTGTACTGTTAGTCCTTGTGTAATTTGGTGAGTCCAGGCCTCAATGGCATTTTCTGAGAAATTTATAAAATAGGAATTTTATGTAGAAAATGTAAGAACAATCATGATTTGGTAAAGGCTTTTCTTTATTTTTAGAAGAGTGGAGTGTATGCGGGAACAACAGTGGGAGAATCAAATGGGGACATGATTCCAATCAGTCTTGAACCTGGGTCCCCCTGAGCTAACAGGCCTCAACTTCCTAAACTACAGTTCACGGTGTCTGTACCATTCATTCCTACAACTACTTTTCAACATTTGAACATTTTGAAAAGGCATTTTCAAGTTTGTCTATTAATAATTCAAAATTTAACTAAGAATGTTCAGTGGTGTCATGTTTTTGTTTGTGTGAGGAAATATAATTTTAAGGAGCCTGCATTCATGCCCCCACATCACGTAAAATTTTGCTCAATATGTATAATTTCATGAGATTTTAAAATACTAAAAGTCACGGACAACTTTCAATTAAGGGAAAGCTCCACTACATATCCATGGATGTGTACAAAATAAATTTTTTTGCTTAGTTAACCTTTCTGCTAAACATGTATTTATTTTTTGATTATTCATATCTAAGCTGATGGTTTGGCATTTTTTGCAGATAAATTACAGGAAAAGTGACATCATTAGATCACATGACAATTCTAATATAATTGTATATATATATATATATATATATACAGGTGCATCTCAATAAATTAGAATGCCGTGGAAAAGTTCATTTATTTCAGTAATTCAACTCAAATTGTGAAACTCGTGTATTAAATAAATTCA
>NW_015558713.1:178952-220521 GCF_001515605.1 Sinocyclocheilus anshuiensis | reverse complement strand
CTAGGCTGCTGTCCAAGGAGTCCAGATTGCATCTGCGCTCCTGGAGTGCAACAGCATGTCCTTCTGCCAAAACCATGCATATTCTCTAGGTGGGCTGTTTGTTATTGTTGTTGTTTTAATAGACAATCCTCACAATATTTTGCAGAGCCTCAATCTAACAAAAATGCTACTCACATTTTTTTACAATATAGCCTACTGTGTGTGTGTGTGTGTGTGCGTATATATATATATATACGCACACACACACACACAGTGGTGGCCAAAATTATTAGAACACCATCCAGAAGAACTGTGGCAATGTCTCCAAGATACTTCATGAAACCTACCTGCAAAGCTACAGTACGTCATTAATACAGTATGTCATAAATAGATTTTCTTTATCAATTAACTTCTATTAACTAAATTAAATCATCATTTGGTGTGACCATTTGAGTTTAAAGCAGTGGGGCATATTGAAATGTGGAAGTTAGTTCATTAAAAGGTCTTCAAAGCAAAGTCTCTGCAAGGCTACAGTGGTACTGGCTGACAAGTCCTGAATATCAATCCTTACTATTGAAGTAATAAATTTTGCAATTGTCATTGCATAGGTCTTAGATAGTACGAAACAAACCTGTTATTAAAATGCACAATACACAGTCTTTGGTCAACCTGTGACTTCACTCGAGAGTGACCAATAGAAAAAGGCCTTTCATCCTGGTGGGTAGAGACCGCCCACTGAGAGGCAGCTTCACTTGCAAGCAAAACTTTTCAACTTGCAAACAAAAGTTTTAGACCCGCAAAAAAAGACGGCAGAAAAGAGTCACATTTGTGGTATGCAATGAATGATCTTTATTTTTGAGCCTTACAAAGACTTTTTTTTGCAATCTTTTATTTTTTAATTACAAAATAATTCGTTTTACTCTCAAACACATAATGTTTGATTGAATAATAAAGACACGCTCTCGCACTGTATAATGACAGCAGACCCTTCTCAGCCGCTCCAGCAATGGACGCAACCCGGAAAACTATCGGCATGGATATTTGTCGATAACCGATAGTTCCAGCAATCAACTATCGGTGACGATTAATCGGCAAAACCGATACATCGGTCGACCTCTAGTATATACGGTACGCTTGGTAAGTCCTAACCTTACCTAATAACCCCAATAAACTGTTAATGCTAAATTGCTCTCCACAACAGTACGTACAAAGTTTGAAGAACTGGTAATTCCTGTGTAATGTTTATGTAAAATGGTGCACTTTATTTTACAGTCCTATTTCCATATACTTCCTATGTACGTACTGGTGTATGTACCTATTAATGTACAGAATAAGTTATGCAGTACTCCAGTTGGGGGGTATAAACATGGACCAAGGTACTGATTGAGTAATTGATGGTAGGTGCCATTTCAGTTTGGAATTTTGGAAGTTGGTTGGGAACACGGCAGTAACTGCAGCACTGCATAGTGTTAGCAGGCACAGACCTTTTAAATAGGGATTTAGACACATGATAATCAGGAGTTGCAAGTGCAAATATGAGTCTGGTAGCTACTGTATAATTCCAAAATAAAATCTGTCTAAACACATAATTATTAGGAATGTACGTCATCAAAAATCCCCTATTGGACCAATTAGTTAAGAGAATCAGTGTTGTTAAAGATAAGGCAAGTTAACTGCAATGGCACCTACCATCAATTACTCAATAAGTACCTTGGTCCATGTTTATACCCCCCAACTTGAGTCTTTATTTTTGATATCAGTAACTGCATGGTTACTAGTGCAAATGGCTATTCTTGATATCAACATATTAATTGCTACTAATACAAATGTTCATTTTTTATATCATGAATGTGATTGTTACTAGTAAGAAATACATTTTAGATATCAGGAATTATATTGATATCAGAAATACATTTTCAGATATCAGAAATAACAAATGTAACACAATGAAAAACATTTAAAGATATCAAGAATTAACATTCCAACTAGTAACAATTGAATTCTTGATATCAGGAATTCACATTTTTACTAGTAACAAAGTAATTATTGATATCAACAAAGGCAGTTGATATCTGAAATTGCCCTTGCAACTAGTGAAAATAGAATTACTGATATCTTAAATAATATTTTAACTAGTAAAAATACTTATAATACAGATATCTAGAAATGCCATTTTTACAGGAGAGAATAGCTATGGTAATGAGTTTAATGAATATTAATTAGATCTGTTTTTGCCATAATCCAATAGGCTAAAGATGGCGGAAGAACATCCATGTACAGAAACGTTCCTCCTTTATTTATTCGTTTTGTCAATGAAACAAAAATTATATTATGGCTGGATTTTTTTGTATTTTTTGTTAATTTTAGAAAAAAAAATTAGTTTCTTTTTGTTAGCCACTAAGTCCTTCGGATAATTAGAGGGGAAAAATGAACAAGGCATTCATTTATTATTTCTTTTATCATTGTCATGAACACACAAAATAAATACAATAAGCATTCAACAAAAATAAAACCTCTTTGTAAACATTAGCTTTTGTGTACAGTTAGGCTACTAAATTAGGTAGAAACAGATGTGTAAATCGTCAAACAAAGTTTGAATGTTTTGCTGGACGATTTTTTTATATCGTTCCATTTACATAGGGCTATAATACAGAAGGAGTTGTCATATTTGATTAAAGGCCGGTGCATAAAACAAAGTGTAATGCAATGTTATTGGCTGCTGTATTTATTTATTTATTTAAATTGATGTATTATTATGTATTATTACCACAAGAAGAATAATACCCCTGGAGTCTGCGAGAGCAGGGGCGCAAGATGACTCATGGACAGACCACACGGTAACAGACTTAGGAACGGAAATGACAATGAGCCAGGAGAACAGCACAACAGAGGTTGGAACACTAGGGCTGACAGGACAAAAACTGCAGAGATGCATCTGCGGCTTGGCGAAGATAACATCAGAGAAGGGTCTAAAAATCCATCAGGGCAGGAAGAAGTGCCTGAGAGAGCTTAGTGAGGGGCCGCGCATTGACCAATACTTCCTCAGAGGTAGGGCAAATCAGTCGGGTGAAGCCCAGTGGAGGGACAAACACCACAGTCCACAGGGTATCAGAACCACAGACAAGGCCCAACCAGGCACAAACTTACCCCCACTGATTAACCCAGAAGCCACCCAGCTACAGCCAGCAGTAGAAAGGAAGATGGATGGAGGGAGACCTCAGATACTTTGGCCTAGTGATGGGAGAAACGAACCATTTCGAAGCTTCGAATCAATTGAACCAATTGCTTCGCAAAATGATTCACTGTTTCGAAATGCTCGAAACACCACACGCTGGTGACACCTGCTGGTCAAAACTGTGTAAGCACTTGTAGCATCTGGACCAATCAGACACACAATATATATATATATTGTTTTTAGTTATATTTAACAAATACTCTGTAACACCCCTCAGTTAACAAGCCATATGAGGGTCTATGGACCCTTCCCCCGAAATGCGTCTTAACACCTCAGAAAGGCAGAACAGTCCTCTGGTTCCATGGTAACCAATGCTGATATCACTGGTTTTATTGCCCAAAGGAATGCAGGCAGAGAAACTCACTCATTTTCCTCATAAGAAAGACGTGTGTGTGTGTGTGTGTGTGTGTGTGTATGTATGTTAGACTAGTTTAAGTGTTTATGTAGTTAATGAAGTCTTACATGACTTCATGAAGTACTTGTATCACACCTGAGGTTCATTGTTTGCTCATAATCGCAGTCCCTAATCATGCAGATTTTTGCTACATGCTCCGTGTAGTATTGTAGAGTAAGAAAGTTATTTCCCTTAACCAGGAAATTAACGTTCTTAGAATTGACAGACAGTTGACCCTGAGAGGTCAAGTAAATACTTACAGCGGATCTAAATATTTATAATTAATTATAACTAGTTATGATTAATTATTCATATTTCCCCTTTGAGCTGAAACACCACACGCTGGTGACGCCTGCTGGTCAAAACTGTGTAAATGCAACACAAACTCAGAACACAACATGGATAAAATCAGCTTTTACAAACCCAATGAAAACGCTTTCTTGAAAGTATAATATATTAAATGCAATCAAAATAATAAAATACCATTAAAAATTAAATGTCTGTATAATAGGCCTATGCGTCTTTAAATAATTATTATTCATTTGCAAGGGCTTGTTTTGTTTGTTTTATCGAGAGCTTGTCTAAACAGGCCAGTAAGAGGCTATTGACTACTACTCATCCTTTTAATTACACAAATGTCTCATAAAAAATGTCTACAAATTGATCAAACTGATCCGAGATTGTATAACCATAGACGATCTCAGTGAACTCACAGGTTCACAGAGATCGCCCCCCTAAGGCGAACTATTGAAATTTCGAAACGTTTCGAAACAGTTATGAACGAATAATATATATATAAATAGTATCAAACGAAGCCTCGTTTACTGAAATCACGTGACTTTGGCATTTTAATACGCGCTCCGAACCTCTGTTTTGAAACAACTGATTCGCAAAGGTTTCGAAGTTTTATGAAGCAGTGTTTCAAAAGCGGCCATCACTACTTTGGCCTAAATCCTGCCACAACAAGTGGGCAACCATTGACACAGATCTCGTTCAGCTGCTAGAAGGTCTGAAAGGAGATGTAGAAAGGAAACTGAAGAAGATGGAGGAGATTATCTACACCTATGGGGAACAAAGGTTTGGAGTGAAAAACAAGAGACAGAGGTCACAGAGGGAGCTGGGAGGCCAGCCGAAGTCCAGGAGACAACAAGAGATTGACAAACTTGTGAAAGAAAGGAGGAGCCTAAGAAATCAGTGGAAGAAGGCCACTGAAGCAGAAAGGAAAGGCCTTAGAGGTACTACAGGGCGATATCAAACATCGCCTTGCAATGCTACGAAGAGCAGAAAGCATGAGAAAGCAAAGAAAGAAGAAGGAGCAAACCAGGACTGCCTTCTATAGAGATCCTTACAAGTTTGTCAGTAGTCTCTTTAGCAAGGAGAAAACCGGTACCCTTAAAGTACCCATAGCGGATCTTTAGGAACACCTCAGGAAGACTTATTCTGACAATCAGAGGCACATGCCAATCTCCATTCCAGAAGACATGCCACCAATTCAACTGCCGGAGCACCAGATGGACATAAGGCACCCTAAATGGAGTGAAGTTGAGAGTGTGGTAAGCAGGCAAGATCAGCATCAGCCCTGGACCCAACGGTGTTCCATACAAGCTCTACAAGAATGCCCCAGGAGTTTTGGGGTACCTTTGTAGTTGATTAAAGCCTACTTTCGGGATCTCCAGGTCTGTATTACCATACAGGGGTGCGTTTCCCAAAAGCATCATTAGCTAACTATGGTGGTTCGTTCCATTGAACTCTATTAGTAACGACGGAACTTGCGACCATAGTTGCTTTTGGGAAACGCACCCCAGGATAGTACCACCACCTGGCAGCCGCTGGAGGTTGGCATAATGGCAGGTTGTACCATCTCTCCACTGGCATTCATTTGGATATCAAATGGATATCATAATTTGTTCATCCCGTTGGGTGGTTGGAGGGGAACGTTTGAAAAATGGGTTGCAGCTCCCTCCAATCAGGGCATACGTGTGACTACCATCACAATGACTAAAGCATGTACTAAGCGACTGCTGGATAAGCTCCAGGAAAACATCAGATTGGCATAAATGGAAAATCACAAACCCGGAAAATCTCGCTGCATCTATTGTCAAAGGCCGCCTTACTAATGACAGGTTCAGTATAGCAGGAGAGCCCATACCAACGGTCATGGAAAATCCCATCAAAAGCCTGAAAGATGTGTTGCATTGGTGGAAACACCATACAAAGGCCATTGGCAACATCACCTCAACAAAAGGCATCTTTCACCCAGGCTAAAGTTTGCACAGAAAATGGGATCTGATGGACATCAGATAAGGTGTCTCATTGGCAACATCCATGAAAGATAAGTACACATTATGTACAGCATAACGTATCATCAATATGTCAAGGATCCCCACCCGATGACTGCAGCGAAGAATTGTACCGTTTTCATATATCAATCTACCATACCATACCATTGAGGCAAGAACCACGGGCATGGATTAGGCCATGATCCTGGATTCTTGCTGAACCAAAATCAAAGCGTAACAATTGTAGCGTCTCGCTGTGTTCTGCTCACAGCGAAGGGAAAATGTTCTATGGTGTGGCTAAATGGTGCTGAATATTGGGATCATTACACCTAATCCTATCATGCAAACTGTGCACCCACACTTTCTCACATAGGATAGCCTAATGATGAGCCTAACTGTTTACACTCAACTTTTCTTGACCATTGGGACCAAACGGGTGCGTAAAATATGACATGATACACACTGTAATGTGCTAAGAAATTGCATTATTTTTATATAACCTGTTGTCCAGTTCTTGAAGTATAGGGCCTACACTGGACAATATGAATGATAAAGTTACTTAACCTATTTCATATGCCCGCCATTTCAATGTCACGTTAAATATGACACTACACTGATACACTAACTCTTCTGACAGTTGCTTAAGACATAATATTTGAATGAAATATGCAACAGTCTTATCAATTTTAGCAGGTTCGGAGTGGAATAGACAACGATTTAATAAGAAATATGTAATCTTGCCCATCTGGTTCTTTGTTTATTATTATCATAATTTTTGTTGTTGTTGTTTTACTTGATAGCTATAAATGTGTTTACTTAAGACCTAACAACAGTTGTATCATAAAATAATTAATGAATGCTTTATTTGTAACCTTTTTCTGTTTAGGAAATATGTGTCTCTATTCCTTTTATCATTGAGTGTTGTTTTGGCAAAACAACACGGAATAGAACGGAATAGAGACTATAGGCGGTATATATGTTATCTCAAAAGAGATAAATAAAATGGTGTCTTCACTTTATATGTACAGCACATATATATATATACAGCACATATATAGCCACATATAAACAGGCTATAGCCTGTTTAATCATGATTGGAAACTTGACAAATGTGTTTTATTAGGGTAAATGTAAAAAAAACATGTAATGATCTATGAGCATTTCACATATTTCTATATACACTAATAATATGAAACTACTGTCAGTACACTACGGTTATATGTATTTATTGCATATTTCATAAAAAAAAAAAACGGGGAAAAAACTAGGCTCAAAAGATTCCTTATCCTGTGGCTCCGTCAAGTGGATAAAATTTATATCACAGCCTTCATCTTCCAGTTGAAATAGCTGATTGTTTAGAATTTGATTTTGCAATGGACTTTATTTACACGAACTGAAAATAGTGTAACTAGCATATCATTGAAAAAAAAGTGCAAATAGTGATAGATTATATCTACACTATTTAGGAGTATTTTTTTGTGATAATAGCAGTTAGATGCTGTTTCTACTACTTAGTGCAAATAGTGGCCGATATCTAAAACCCAGTATTATAAAACAGTATGCAATAATAATGTATCGTGTAAATTATAATTTTTATTAAAATTATTAAATGGATTCATCTTTGGGACAATGAATCCCTCCCTACACCTAACCTAAACTTAACCAATAGAAACATGTTATTTTCAACTTTTCGATTATATCTTTCATTTTTATTGAAAATAACTGCCTTTCCGATGAGACAAAGGTTTTGTCTTGGATTGTATTTGTGATGTGAAAAGGGAGAAGAACGAGCTCAGCAGAAGGCGGAATCGAACTCAGGTCGATCGGGTCAAAAAATAACTGTTATACTGTTTAATACCCGCGCCACTTTAGATTGTACACTTTTTGCATTGTTGTCTAACACTATCACACGTTGTTGAGTGGAGTTATTGTAAATAGTTTTGGTAAATAGCCTCTGTTAACAAGAAAACAAAATAAATATTAAAAATACAGGAGAATAGCGTTTAATTTTCATGAGAGTGCCATCGAATTTGCCGTTTTCTTTTGGGCTCGACTATCAGCATTTCTGATATCAACAATTCATATGCTACATGTGGTTAAATGTTAAAAGGGCGACAAAATGCCAAAAACGCATTTCTTACTAGTTATAATTCTAAATACACATATCAGCATTGTATTTCTCACTAGCAGAAATATAATTTTTGATATCAATAATTGCATTGTTACTAGTGAAAATGTGAATTCCTGATATCAAGAACTCATTTGTTACTGGTTGAAATGTTAATTCTTCATATCTGTAAATATATTTCAACATGTTATTTCTGATATCTGAAAATGTATTTCTGATATCAATAATCAGGGGAGTAATTTCTGATATCTAAAATGGCTTTCTTACTAGTAACAATCACATTCATGATATCAGAAATTAACATTGTCACTAGTGACAATAGAATTATTGATATCAAAAATGAACATATCTGTAATTGTATTCTCACTAGTTAAATGTCACTGTAGGCCACTATTCAAATTCAATTGTTGATATCAAGAATTGATTTCCTACTAGTTGAAACTTTTCCAATTTCACATATCAGAAATACAATTCTTACTAGTAAAAACCTTTATTTTTTATATCTGCATGGTTACTAGTGCAAATGGGTATTCTTGATATCAACAATTGCATTGTTACTAGTAAAAATGTTAATTTTTGATATCAATAAACCACTAATGACAATGTTATCAGTCGATTGAATGGGTGTTATCAGTGGTTATCAGCTCATAGATATGGGCCTAGATATGGGCCGCAGTTTTACTTAGTTTTTTCTGTCTTGCAGTTACGTCAGATCACATACTCCAGCAGCTCTTTAAAGAAGCCCTCTCTCTCTCTCTCTCTATCTCTCTCTCTCTCTCTCTCTCTCTCTCTCTCTCTCTCTCTCTCTCTCTCTCTCTCTGCTGCAGGGGCGATCATTTCCCCAATGCCAACAACTGCACACGGACCAAAGAAGACCAGCGATATAGCGCATTAAAAGATGGATTTTAGATGACTTCAAGACAAATATACAGTCAGGTATCGTCTCGTAAAATAGTCCATCGTTCTGTGTTTATTAATGAAGTTATTAATTTAACATTTGCCTAAGATGGGAAAGGGATCATGTAAAAAAAAGTCCACACATTTACCATATTTTTACCATAGTAACGTAACTGTTGCTCGACCATGTCATGTAGTCAATAAACAGTAACCACAAAATATACCATGTTTCTCCCACCATAACTGTAGTTTTACTGTGGTATTTGTAGATAAGGTGAGGTTACCCATAGTAACCTCAACCCTTACTATGGGTTTACCACAGTAACCGTAGTTTTACTGTGGTATTTGTAGATAAAGCACAATAACCACAACCCTTACTATGAGTTTACCTCAGTAACCGTTGTTTTACTGTGGTATTTGCAGATAAAGCACAATAACCTCAACCCTTACTATGGGGTTACCTCAGTAACTGTAGTTTTACTGTGGTATTTGTAGATAAAGCACAGTAACAACACTTACAACATGTTTTTACCACAATAACTTTTTACAGTATACTATTTTTACAACACAGTAGCAGCTCTTTAAAGAAGCCATCTCTCTCTCTCTCTCTCTCTCAGCTTTTCCTTTCCTATTTTTCCAAACTGTAATCCGTAGGTCATTTACACATATTAGCCTCTCTTTCTGTGGTTCATCATGGCATATTTTTTAAAACTCAGAATCAAATTTTGACCAATTCTTTCAGAAAGCTGCTAGAATTAACAGGGTACTTGAACTCGAAGCTCCCAGTGCTGATCTTGAAGAAGCTGCCAAGGAGGCTGAAAATGTCTTATTGAACATTTTTAAAAGGTTTTATTGAACACATTTAGTTATAACTGATTTGCATGAATGAATGCATCTAATTTATAACTCACTGTCTCAACATGTATATATTTCTCTTTGTTTCAGCTGAAAGGGAAGCCCAAAGCAAGGCTTGTCATGGGATTTGAATTTGGCCATACTGTGCGTTTACAGAGAAGACCAAAAGCTGCAAAGGCAAACACTTCCAATGGTATGTCTGTGTTGGTCTGAGCACCTTGACTGAACTGTACTGCAGTTACATTTGCACAGCATTTGATGTTTCTTTAACTCTGGTTTACATAGCCCATCATGTCAAAGTAGTAATAATTCATACAATTTACCAAGTCAGCAAATTCATATGGTATTGTACTATGGGATGATATTAGACTCTAAATGATTAATAGATGTACGCACAATTATCCATGAATTATCCATGTACTGCATACATTTTATACATGTATTTTACTAACCACAAACAAATGTCTTTCAATTTGAGTCTGTGGAATTCGGGATTAAATGATTGTGCAGCGATTTGTACAAATACAGACATGTTTGTGAATAAAAATGTTTTGTTCTGCATTAATATATCATAAATTGCTCATGCAAAAAGGAATCTGTGCATATGTGGATCAGGTGACAAACGTGCATTAATTGACGTCTTGTTCGAGTCAATCTTGTTCGGTTCATTTGGATTTTGAGACTTCATTTTCGCAGTTTACAGCATTTCACGTCCCCCCCACACACAACTATCAAGGAACAAGGCCCAGTGCAATTCTTTAACATGTACACGATTTGAAAAAATCGCAAATGTGCTCACTATACTGAAACAAATGCTTTTCAACCGGTGTCTGCAGAGTTAAGAATTACATTAATGTGCAGCATTTTGTTCAAATAGAGACATATTTGTGAATACAAATGTTATAGTTTGTATTAAAGTATCATGATTTGTGCATGTAGCGATTAAAATGTGCATTTGTGGATCAGGTGACACGCGTGCATTCACCTCTCTTCTGAGTCGATTCTATTTGATTCATTTGAATTTTGAGACTTTCGTTCCGCCCTTTAAGCCTTGCCCAATCCACACACACACAGCTCGCGATCCACGCACAGCTGTAAAAGTATTTACAGTTAGCGAAAACGAAAAACTGCAGATCTGTCATCAGTCTAAGAAGCAAGAGTCTGGAAATGTGTCCAGACAATTGTTAATATAATTGATATATTCTTGATGAAAATTATAATTGTTTTTTTTTTGTTTGTTTTTTTATATTCCTGTAGTTCAACTGGCAGAGCTAAGAATGGCAAGTTTGTAGGGCCCATTTCCAGGAAACATAAAAGTGATTAATGTACTTTTAATACACTATAAATACACTAAATGTTACAGAAGCAAAATTGAGTAGTAGAAAAATATTGCATGTTTGAATAATTATCAGAGGTGTTTCTTTTTTGTTTTTTTTTCATTTTGTTCATTGTGCAAACATCTATGATGCAGGCAGGCTGAAAATTGGTATTTTACTTTTTTTAGCACTTTTGAGCACTTTTTTAAACACTTTTATACCACCTTTCCATAAATGTTTGAAAACTCTGTCCAACATTATTTAATTAACATTGCATAAGTAGTAGATCCACGCACAGCTGAGCCACAGAAAAATGGTTAGTAAGATGCATGTATAAAATTTATGCAGTACATGGATAATTGTGCGTGCATCTATTAATCATTTTGAGTCTAATATCATCCCATATTGTACAAGCATACTCATACAAAATTCTACAACTTTTACTCCTGCTGTTATTGGCCATTGCCTCAACTCTCATGCAGATCGTGCCCATTGTAAGTAGTCAAGTGTTTGTATCATGAAGTTTATATTAAGTCATTTGTATTCTTTATTAACCTTAACAAATTGGCGCCGTCTATCCCATTCTAACAGTACATGATATCTGTCCACACCTCATAGTCTGCCTTTCTTTCCATGTTGATTTTTATTGAATGCATCTCAAGTCAAGTCAGGTCACTTTTATTGTCACATCACCACAGCACATGTGCCTTGGTGAGTGAAATTCTTGGGAGCGTGCTCCAGACCATGCAGAAACAATTTACATATAAACATACAGACCTCAACAGATGACAATGTGCAATATACACATACATATAGTCAGTACACACAGTGTACTATTAGACATATTTACAGTTAGCACTACACAGTATGTAACAGTTTTTCATTTTCAGTTAGCGAAAACGAAAAACTGCAGATCTGTCATCGGTCTAGGAAGCAAGAGTCTGGAAATGACAAGTTTAACTTGTCATGTGATAAATCAGATCTTCAATTAATTTGGCCAAATCAGATCACTTAAGCTGTTTACACCAAGAACAAGAACTATAATGGTAAATATTTTAGCATCCACACCAATAGACAATAATGGTCTGTTTACTGTTATACACGCTGCAGTTACAGAATGTTGTCTGCTGTTTGTTGTTGTCAATGTTTTTATTGTTCATCGTGTGATAAATTCTGTTTGTTCCTGTCTTGCAGGATTTCTCACAGATTACTAAGTCCTTCTCCATCAGCTCTCCACAATATCAGCCCTACCAAAAGCTTCCACGTCTCTCTCTCTCGTGTGGCACTTCTGCTCTCAGTCCTTTACTGCCAACTTCCAGTCTTAGCATGTCTAGATAGATAGATAGATAGATAGATATATTCTTGATGAAAATTATAATTGTCTAAAAAAAATTATAATTGTTAACCATTTTAATTGGTCCTGCATTTAGTCACAATAGAAGCAAACAATGATTACTGGAGAATAACAATCTTAAAATATTGAAATATTGTTCTTAATCATTTTTTGCCTATTTGTTTGTTAAAGGGAAGAAAATAATATATTTACAGCTGTAGCCTCGAAACTCCTGGTTTGTAAAATATTATTTGGCATCTCATGACATTTTTTGTAAACAAATTCTCTTTTTATTTTTGAATATTAGATAATGTTTTTTTAAAGGGGTTTTATATTGCATGTTTCTTAGTTACATATTTATTTCCCAGTACCCATTAATTACAACAAACTGGAGGCACTATGTTTGTGTTGGAAAAGTGTGACATATCAATAAACATTGGGAAATTTGTACGTTTTTTTTTTTTTTTTTTTTTTTATTCCTGTAGTTCAACTGGCAGAGCTTGTAGGGTTTGTAGGGTCCATTTCCAGGAAACATAAAAGTGATTAATGTACTTTTAGTACACTATAAATACACTAAATGTTACAGAAGCAAAATTGAGTAGTAGAAAAATATTGCATGTTTGAATAATTATCAGAGGTGGGTTTTTTTTTTTTTTTTTCATTTTGTTCATTGTGTAAACATCTATGACATATGTAAGAGGCAGGCTGAAAATTGGTATTTTACTTTTTTAGCACTTTTGAGCACTTTTTTTAAACACTTTTATACCACCTTTCCATACATGTTTGAAAACTCTGTCCAACATTATTTAATTAACATTGCATAAGTAGTTGTCCTGCCAAATTTCTCTTTAAAAACTATAATCAGACTTTGATTTACAGCCATTTGAAATGTTCAAATTTTTGCTCTTCCAGGGGACTCTACTGGGCCCCTGGGGCTGGAAGGGCAGTAAAACATACCCAGATATATTCTCATCATTCACAACAAACTGTGCCGAGTCACATTGCTGACAACAACTTGTCAATATGTAAGTTGCAAGTCATAGTTATCTTAGAATAAGAATAGACCCCAAAAAATATCAGTGCCTTTTTGGAATGGGCTCCATTTATTTCATTAGATCAGGAGCAAGAATACAGTGCTGACAGTAAACAAAGACACCAATTTAAACAACCAATGCATATTGTGACACTTCATTGTACTATCACACAAAGTCAATGTGTCATTCAGTAATAAAAGGTGCAGACGGTGTGTGGTTTATGGTGCAAAAGCCACACAATTCATGCAGTCCCTTACCAAAAAGTAGTATACTTCAAGTTTATTTTAGTAAGATGGTGTGATTAGTTTAGACCTCATGATGGTTTAGAGGGGGGGATCTTTAGATTCTCCTGGAATATGTCTTTGCAATAGTTCACGTGGTGAATTCATAGTTTATTCGTCTCTGTTCGAGACAGAGATCTTACATTATCTTAGATTAAAGACCCCCAAAAAATCGACATCAGTGCCCATTTGGAATGGGCTCATTTTATTTTATTAGATCAAGAGCAAGAATGCAGTGCTGAGAGTAAACGAAGACAACCAATACATATTGTGACACTTCATTGTACTATTACACAAGGCCAATGTGTCATTCAGTAAGACAAGGTACAGACAGCGTGTAGTTTATGGTGCAAAAGCCATAAAATGTATGCAATATAAGACCTATATAAGATCTATAAAAGACCTAATTTGTAAATCTTGGTGTCAAATTTCTTATCTTTGTCCTCCTCGGGTGCTAAACATCTGTAATGTGCATGCTCATCTTGCTTATAATACAGTACAGGATTCATGTTGATCTTTCCCTGGTGCATCACCCTCAGTTGTGCATGTAGTGCCTGGAGCAATATAGCAATAAGATCAACATGAATCACTTTGTCACAATACCATGAACGCACGTTTACAGGTGGTGAAAGTCTTTTGTGCAAAACTGCAGCATGACATTATGGATGAAAAGTATTGAATATATATGCAACACATATACATATAAGGGACTCAATGCAGGTAGGGAACAACATATGGTAAATATTATACTATACAGAGAGCGTGAAATTAAAATAATAAACACATTAATCACAGTACACATATACCTTTGCTGTGCAGCATGGTATGAATTAGTGCAAACAGAATGTCAGGGTGTAGAATAATAGTGTCAGCGTGCAGTCAGTGTAACTGATAGAGTGCAGTGCATATGAGGCTGGTGGGGTGTGTGTGGTGTTACTGGTACGAGTTCAGTTCAGTCTGATTGCCTGTGGAAATAACTCGTCTCGCTGTCTGCTGGTGCAGGTTCTGCGATAACATCTGCCTGATGGTAACGGTGAGAGCAGTCCATGGCTCGGGTGGCTGGAGTCTCTGACGGTCCTCCTCACACACCACCTGGTGTAGATGTCCTGGAGAGACAAAACATGTATTTAGGGTGTGGTAAATCAGTAAACAATATATAGTATTTTTATTTCTAATTGTTGCTCTGGACTTACCATTGATTCTTGTTGGAGGTTGTTGGAGGTATGGGCCAAAAGAATCCCTCCACACCACAACTATTTTGCAGTTGTTCAGATGTGAAGTTTACTTTTATGGGCCATAACATCTGAGCTGTCGCAGTAGAGCTGTTTGCGAATGCAGTCTTCACAGATAACTGATGGGTTCAGACAGCAGTGCTGCACTTGGTGGCCATTGAATCTTCATCAACTGGCTTCATCCTCCTTCAAACAAACGGACAAAACAATAAGTCAACATTAACTCTAGATGACAATTAGAGATATCTGCAATTATAATTGCAGTAGTAAGAAATCGGATTAGAGATATCTTTAAATATGATTTGACTAGTCAAAACTCCATTTAAGATATCTGTAATTATGTCACAGATATCTTCAATAGACGCGTCACACATACGCAAATGTAATTAGAGATATCTCTAATTCAATTTCGACTAGTCACAATTATATTTTAAGATATCTGAATTGTACATGCTCCTGCTGTTGTGTGACGTGAGAATAAATTTACTCAGCTCCTCCCCCTACACAAGAGCGTTCACATTTCCTATCTCCTGAGACATTTCAACAACTTAACACAAATCTCGATGATATTCGAACGATGGTGTCATCACATTTACAGAGTGAGGGAACTGGAGCTTTCTCCATCTCTCGAAGTAGATCAGGTGAGTTTCAAGCTTTTAAAAATCTTTGTTTATTTGCAGTAACCTAACCTCATACATGAGGCATCTACAAAAGTTCATGTTTTCCTTTTAATTTGTTTGTTTGTTTATTCTTTGGTTATTATGCTTCATTTTTGGCTTTATGGTCACCATTAATGATATAGATCCTGACTGAAAAATGACATAAAAATATACATATGCCCCTCAGACTGAAGCATTAAAAGTAACCATTAGGCCTACAACAATATATCTCCGGTGTACATGCTGTGTATTCACTAAATGGAAAATGAATGCAGTGTGGGTAGATTTATAAGACTAATTAAAACTTATATATCAACTATTGATAAAATAATGACTGTACAACAAGTTATCTCTCGAAGTAGATCAGGTGAGTTTCAAGCTTTTAAAAATCTTTGTTTATTTGCAGTAACCTCACCTCATACATGAGGCATCTACAAAAGTTCCTGTTTTCCTTTTAATTAGTTTGTTTGTTTATTCTTCTTTGGTTATTATGCTTCATTTTTGGCTTTATGGTCACCATTAATGATATAGATCCTGACTGAAAAATGACATAATAATGTACATATGCCCCTCAGACTGAAGCATTAAAAGTAACCATTAGGCCTACAACAATATATCTCCGGTGTACATGCTGTGTATTCACTTAGCTTAACTAAATGGAAAATGAATGCAGTGTGGGTAGATTTATAAGACTAATTAACTTATATATCAACTATTGATAAAATAATGACTGTACAACAAGTTGTAGGCCTACATAATGTTATTAAAGGGATAGTTCACATAAAATGAAAGCTTATGACCAATAACTCACCTTCGAAGAGTTTTTCTTCTGTTGAACATAAAAAAAAGTGATTTAGAAGAATGTTGGTAACTGTTGGCTTCCATCGTACGAAAAAAAATACTGTGGAAGTTAATGGCTACTAGTTACCAGCTTCTTCAAAATATCTTTTTTTATGTTCAACGGAAGAAAGGAACTCATAGATGTTGACAGAATTTTCACATTTGGGTCAACTATTGCTTTAACATTTAGAATGGAATAGAGAGTGAAGAAACTATTTATTTGAATGGAGAAAACTGCTGAAAAAATGCCACACACAATTTTATCAAGCCATAAAAACGTTTTGCATGTTTACATTTGCATGTTTACATTCTACATTTTGTATCACACTCCAGTATACTTTATTTGAGCTGAATGTCAGCACAACAAATACATGTTGTTTTGAATTGCAGGTACGCGAGGTAGACCAGCAATTCAAATAACGCATGACCAAATTGAAATTTTAATGAAACAAGATCACACAGTGAAGCGAATGGCAAGAATATTGGGGTGCTCCTCCTCATTCCTGTACAAGAGGTCCAAGTTGCTTGGTTTGTCAGTCAGGAGCAGAATGGCAGGAGTGGATGATGAAGAACTTGAAAATGTAGTAAGACGACTTCAGTGCCAGTATCCAAATTCTGGGAATGAGGTAAGCCTTGTTGGTCTCACTTTATTTACCTTTCAAAATAACAGAAACAGTGACTCCAACATATTTTTCAAATATTGCCTTTCAAGTTCAATGATTCAAAGTTAAATGATTCAATGTTTTTTCTTTCATCTTTGTATTTAGCCCCCCCCCCCCATGTTATCTAATGTTGTCATAATTTTTCTAATGTTATTGTTGGTTGCCATTAGGAGCTGAATGTCAGCACAACAAATACAAATTTGTTTCTTAAAGTTCATAAAGTAATTAATATAACTTTTTTTTAATATTCAATACACCCATTTTAGATGATGCGAGCCTTGCTGATAGTAGAAGGATTGAGGGTTTCACGGCATAGGGTGCGTGAGATGTTGGTTCGTGTCAACCCGGCAGCTGCTGCAAGGAGATGGAGTAGCACAGTGGCTCGAAGAATGTATCACGTGCCCTTTCCCAACAGTCTGTGGCACATTGATGGCAACATGCGCCTCATAAGGTTAGTTAAATTACAGGTAGTTGAGATTCTGTCAATGCAGCATAAAAATAGCGTGACAGCGCAGACCTGCATTAGCCAATTCTTGCAGGTTAATAGAAACTACAGCCAAATGTAAATGCACACCTGAATACCCCAACCATATATGCGGATTGAGTGTTTAATTTCAGTGAAAAGTTGGTTCTCCTTTCACTGTTGTTTTGGCCATTCCAAAGCTTTTGTAACTGAATATCAATGTATGCAGTAAGATTTGGCCTGTCTGGAATTACAAGAGTAGGTGAAGGCAGTAATTTTTGGCCATATTGTCACTCAGCACAACAAAATTGACTTCTTACATTATTCAGTGTTGTGGTAAATGTTCATTTTAAATATGAGGACTTTAAATATGTAGGTTTGATTTAGTTTGATCAGGTTTAGTTTACAACTAAACCTTTATTCTAAGTGTACAAACAATCATGTACTACAATCTAAAGTAATGGATAAAAAAATGATAAATGAATGATGTAGTCATGAATTAATAAGCGGGTACCTAAGCTGTGTATTTTGTATTCCATGATACTACAGTATATAAATCACCATATGGTCCTGTTTGAAACCGTTTAAAGTTAAAGCATTAAGGCATTTTAGATTTAAGAGTAAGACTTTTTGTAAAGCTGCTTCAAAATAGTGTGTACTGTGATAACTGTACTGTACTAATACAATTGACAATATTAATTATAAATACATTACAAATTGTAATAAGTAAAATTATTATAGGTTGTCTGTAGTATATGTATTACTTCTATAGTACTTATTAAAGTTCTTCTCTTATATATATACTTCCTGATTTCTTGAGTAAAACCTGCTTTTATTCACCATTTATTTCATGGTCTGTTAGAAATTGGACAAGCTGTACTTTATTATTTGTGAGCCCAGTTGTAAAAGTTAACCTGTTTCCAATAAAATATTTAGTGTCTTTTGGGACATCTAGCATAACAGCAAACCTGAAAAAAGTGGAACTTGTTGGTTTTGTTAGTTTCTTCACAAGGTAAATACTTTTTATAACAATTTACTTATATTTGCATTGTCTTTTTATTCCCTTTTAGATGGGGCTTTGTGATTCACGGTGCCATTGATGGATATTCACGACTTATCACGTACCTAAATTGCAACACCGACAACTGTGCCAGCACCGTACTTTCTCAGTGTATACAGGCAACATGCTTTTATGGCCTACCCTCTAGGGTAAGGTCAGATCATGGAGGTGAGAACTTACAAGTGGCCTTCTTCATGAACCTTGTACTAGGACTTCAGCGCCGGAGTCACATCACCGGTGAATCGGTCCACAACCAAAGAATTGAGCATTTGTGGAGGGACGTATTTTTACACATATTGCAACCAATCTATAGCATGTTCTACAGTCTTGATTCTGAACTTTTGGATCCCAGCAATGACATTCACAAACTTTCACTCCACGTAGTTTTTCTTCTACATATACAAAGTAGACTTCAGCACTTCAAAGAGGCATGGAATCACCATGCTTTGCGCACAGAAAATAATAAAACACCAACACAAATATGGACAGAGGGAATGCTCTCAAGGATGGGAACTGACAGCACAGCCATCAACAAAGTGTTTGGAGACAATCCCTATAGGCCTGAAAATTTACATGAACTCCTGGCTCAACATGTCATCGAGTCTTTGCCCACAGCTAAAAATGAAGAGATCCCAGCTGTAACTGTAGTGCAGCCTCAAATAAGCCTTACTCAGCAGCAAATGGAAACTGTTTCCCATGCTCTTGACCATATTACAGATTTGAAGATGAAGTTTCAGGTGTGTTGTGCAGAAATTGCTAATGTTTTGGCAAATTAGTGTTACAGACTCTTTCTTTTTTAACATTTTAATGTGATTTTAACTGTAACATGGCAAAAGTCTGTTGAACATTAAGCTGATGCTTTCAGTAGTCACATACATTGAACAAAGTTGAAATGAAAAACAAGTGGACAAAAATTAAGTAAGACCTGAACAAACTAAAAAATTAAATAATGTAGCAGATTTCCATTATGTCTATGTAAACCATGACTAATTTCTCTTTTTTTCTCAACTGTTCTAGTCTAGATTTAAACTAGTTCAGGCAACACCAAAACCTGGGCTCTGCACAGTTCCTTCTGTCATGTGTTTCTTGAACATTTCATACTTTCAGTAGTCAACGACATTGAACAAAGTTTAAATGAAAAACAAGTGGACAAAAATGAAACAAGACTTGAACTGTAAAAATTTGAGTCATGTAACAGTAACGCATATGCATAATGAAAAACAATTGAGTTTTCTTTTGGAACGAATGCACATCTCAAACATGTATTTGACGTAACAGTGCTTCTTAAAGGGAACAATAAGGTCTACTCTGCTGTAACTGCACCTAAAGTTATTTTATGAACTGTATATGAAAAGCTAACATTAAAACAGTATCTGCTGAAAAAGCCTTTCAGAGAAGAAATGTGGGCCAACTCCTCCATGGACAACACACACAGCAATCATCTTCCCAATTACTGTGTATAACCTAGTCTGCAAAGCTAAAGTAAAACAAAGAAGAAACCTTCATATCAGAAATTCCTATAGAACAATTATTCATGTTTTTAAAAGTTAAAAAAATTCCCCCAATCATCACAGGCTTAATGTTTAGCATTTGGATTCAAGTGATCTGATCATAAGCGGACAGGTAACAAAAAACTGACATCCTTTTTTTTTCTAATGTAACACAGTGATGCACACAGTCCTGAAATCATAGACCTTTACCAATCCAAACAAGTGATTAAGAGAGAGAAATGTATGCAGGGCTCTACACTTACGTTTATTTTTAGGAGCACTTGTGGAGCACAGAAAAAAAAAATTCAGCAGCACCTTCTGATCAATAATCAATTAATCATTTAAGAGGTAATATTTGACTCCCTAAAGTGATTTACAAGGGGCATTTTTGTAACTTTTTAACGTAACTTTATTGAAAGTATGTCATCTTATGTCAAATTCAAAAGTGTATATTTATAAGCTTTTGTAAAAATTTATAATAAAAAAAAAACAGAATAAGAATGTTATTTTACTGATCAAAAACAATAAGTATTAACAAAAATGATTTGCACTACAGAGGTGGCACAGAAGAACACAAAAGTGGCATGTAGGTATATTTACAGACATTTAATGAGGCTCAGAGGTGGCATGAGTGCAATTAAATTCATAAATTCATGTTTAGAATGTTTTAAATATAAAACTGACTGTCTTTATGAAAAATTTAAAGCTTTCACTCATCATCACAATTTCACAAAGTTCCATTATAATCAGTGAATCTCTTATTTACATTGTGTCTACACTTTGCTTGTTATAATGAGAAGATTCGTGACCTTGCATAACTCAGCACATTACTCAACACTGCAAAAACACATTGTAAGTAGAAATCATTGAAGCTCCCCTAGCAAAAATGCTGATTGGGTCAGGCGCACTGGTGCTCCTAAATATTTTTTTCATAGTCGCACGCAGTAGTTTTCAGAAATTGTCACACTGTAGAGCCCTCATTAATGTGATTATGTGGGTAGGTTTTTTTCCTACTATGGCAGTAAATGAAATGGGTAACAGTTACCCATATTTTTCAAAATATCTTTTGTGTTCAACAGTAGAAACTCCGTAGAAAAACAGATTTTGAACAACCTGAGGGTGTTCTAGCATCTGCTAGAATGAGTAAATGGTGAGTAAATTTGATTTTTTTTTAAGAGAACTATCCCTTAAAGTGCACTTGCAAACTCGTAATCCAAATTACGATGCGTTGCACCCGCAGTCCTCTCTGGCGGAATACAGTAGGTTTGTGTGATCCAGAGCAGAATTTATGTTGTTAATCGCAGAAAATATTATCCAGATAATTTTCCCTATCCACTCCATGAACTCGTGAAGGCGCGCGCGCATCATTCAAACATACCTCACCAGAAACACGGCTTGTCGCAATCCGAATAAAGGCTTGGATTTGGGTCTGTTCCTCGCAGTCGTATGGATTCGGAATATTTGGATTACAGAGCACGAATAAAATTGTTTCATTTCGTAATTATGTTGCGTTTTTGGTGTATTTTATAGTTCTGTTGTTAGTCACAGCATGTTGGGAAAAAATGCCTTCTGTGGCCTATGGCAATCAAAGTAAACGTTATATGACAAGTAAAGGTTAAACGATTGCATAAATGTTATTTATTTTAAGGTTTAAAAGTGAAGTCTTGTTTAACATTATGTAGGCATATTCATGGAAACGAGCTGGCAGCAGAAATCACAACAAAACGAAATGTTACCATTTCATAAGTAAACAATTTAATAATGCAATTGAAAACAAGCTAATTCATATGACAACTAAAAACTAATAAAATTAATGCCGCGATTTCAATATTCATAAGGATTCATTTTTAGGTGTCGTCAATACGTCAATTTTGTACGTTTGAATGCTGAAAATACGTAAGTATTTGTACGTTTAGATGCTGAAAATACGTCAGTATTGTACGTTTTAGTGCCTGTAAAAACGTAAGTAAATGTACGTTTTATAGAACAACATGTTACGTAAAATACATACGAATTATCATGAGATCACGTTGTCATAACACACACAATTCTACCATTATATTTAGCATTACAACGTAACCTGACACAAAAGTGTTTTGTTTTGGCAGGCGTACTGACCTTGAGTGTCAAGAGCCAAACTCCGATCTTTCACATGGCCCTGGAAAATCTTTGACTGATGGATGGCATTCATTGAAGGGGCAGTGGCCCCTTCACCTTTCTGCTCAGCATCAACAAAAACTATATCCAGTTTTGCTTCTGGGTTAAATCTTCGCCGCTTAAATGCTTGCAGACTGCACTGCAGTATGTTTTCTCTGCATATGTTGATTTGGTTCACTTTTAGGTTTTCATCAACTTTACTTAGCAGTTTTTTGTAGGTTTGTAGGTCAACCCTGCAAGAGATAAAGATTGGACAGGTTTCAGTCAAATGCTGAACACTTTTGTATGTTTTCAAATATTGCTAGTTGCATAAAGACCCGTTCAGACATACAGAGACTTCCAAGGACAAAGCATTTGCTGGCGGCTTTGGAGACATAGGCTAAGTGACAGCAACCACTGCCTACAGGGTGTAGGCATGTACAGCTATGCAACAAATTTGAGAAAAGTTTAACCGATAGGAGTGAAGACTGTCATTATAGCTCTCATGTAACCCATCTTAAGTGCATGCACAAGAATTTGCAATTCTACTGTTCTATGAGTTGTCTGTAAAGCACAAACATGAATATAATAAAAGGATGTATGGAATGCAGACTGTAGGCAGTCTTATTCTTTGTGTTCTACTGTACTGTACTGCATTCTAACTCTACTGAGTTCTACTAACTCTACTAACTCTACTCTACTGCACTAGACAGGCATCTTTAAATGGTGTTCTCATCTCTTACCTCTTTTTACATTTTAAAAACTTTTATTGAAATTTTTAAAGTGTTGATTCCATTGCCTGAGACTTGTTTTTTATGCATTTTGTGTGAATGGGCTCTGTGGGTTCGATTCATACATTAATAGTTCTTGCTAAATATATGATGCAAAGAGCAGTGTAGCACTGCTGTAGTTAATGTTAACACATTAAAATGATTAAGAACAAACAAATTCATTGATTTTAACTCACATCATTCATCTGGTTCATTTCAGTACAGAGACTAGTGACAAAGTTGCTGTATGTGACACAACTGAAGTTCTTTGCATAAAAAAAATGCATACAAATATTTTTTAAGAATTACTAGTGACTTATAGGAACATACTCATCTATAGGTGCCACATAGTGAAGAGGGGAATCCTGGTAGGAAAGAGTAGGGGAAACAGACCTCTCTTGATCTGTAAGATCAATGACTGATGACTGGGGAGATAGAGGACTAAGTGGTGACTGGTCTTCAAGGAAAATGTCTGATTCCTGGTCAGAGACTAGAGCAACTAGAGTCGGGGGAAAGGGAGGAACAACAGGAGGCTGGGCAGAGGGCAGAGCCACTAGAGGGTGGACAGAGGGCGGAGCCATTAGAGGGTGGACAGAGGGCGGAGCCACTAGAGGCTGGGCAGAGGGCGGCACAACTGGAGCCTGGACTGAGGACAGAGCCATTGAAGACTGAGCAAAGGGAGGAGCTTCTGAAGGCTGGGTAAAGTTTACTGGGTCACAATGTATTTCCTGAAATGAAAAGGACAAAAATACAACAATGAAAAAAAATCATGATTTAATCACTAAGGCTAGGTTAACATTAAAATATTCATGTTCATGTTAATTCACAGTACATAAACTAATGTTAAGGTACAACTTTAAATTTTAATAATGTATTAAAACATTTTTAACTTAACATTAATTAACATTAATAAATGCTATATAATTGTTGTTCATGTTAACTAATATAGTTAAATAATATTAATTCACAACTAACAAACTAAGTATGAACAACATATTTTTACTGTATTTGTGTTATTAAAAAAATGTTTGTTAGTTCATGGTACAGTAACTGATGTACATTAACTATAAATTTTAATTAATAATGTAGTAGTCAATTTTGAACATAATATTAACTAAGATTCATAAATACTATATAAATATAGTTCATGTTAACTTATATAATGTTAAAAACTAAATCCTTATTGAAAAGTGTTACAAACGTTTTATATATTGTGCTCTTTGTGTGTGTGTGTGTGTGTGTGTGTGTGTGTGTGTGTGTGTGTGAGAGAGAAAGAGAGAGAGAGAGACTCGCATTAGTAAATGCTACATAATTATTTTTCATGTTAATTAACATAGTTTTATGTTACTAACTGAAACCTAATTGAAAGCTTGTTGGCTGAGAGAAAACTGAGAGAAACATTACATGCGTTATAAAATCTACTTAACAAAAAGACAGTATAGGACAAAAAATTATTAAAACTTGCCATCATGTATTTCAGTCTGACAACAGATATTATCTAGGCAGTCCGTTAAATAAAGTAATAATAAAACTATTCACGTATGCAAAACGTTTTGTTTAAATGCCTATTATGGCATTAATTGTCTGGTGTCTACTTAACAAAATAACAGTATAGGACAAAAAATTATTAAAACTTGCCATCATGTATTTCAGTCTGACAACAGATATTATCCTAGGCAGTCCGTTAAATAAAGTAATAAAACTATTCACGTATGCAGGATAGTTTTGTTTTGTGTACTAATGCAATACACCAAAAGATGCAGAAACCTGTTCACAGAACAATTAAAGAAAAGAAAAAAATTTAAAAATCACATAGATTTGTTGGATAGACACAAGCAGAATTTTATAAAACTAAAGAGTTGTTATAGGTTTCATGAATTATTCTTTAACAAAATTTAGGCTGGACTAAATGACTATAGGTTAGTCTCCCTGAAATGAGTTTTCATAAATACCTATGGAAACAATCACTGATTCCTGGTGTTAACAAATTAACTATAAATGACAGGTAATTGAGCCCTTAACTAATTTTTTTACTCCGTATTGTTTGGTTAAAGGGATCTTGTTGATTTAAAGAGCAGTTGATCTTTAGGAATGCCAGGATCTTTTCTGTGGTTTATCTGCTCGCAACAATGCCACAATTTCATAACTAAAGTGAAGTAAAAATGATATACATAATTATCCTGTATATCATAAAGCAAACAGGGCGATGCAGCTAGACAGGATAGCGTTTTTAAAAAGAGAATTTACTCATCATAAATACATAAAATATCCAATTTACGTTGCTACTTGCACTCAGAACCTTTAAAGACATTTCCAATTACTTTTAACGGCTTAATGAAAAGAACGGAAGCCTAACAACTGTATTAACGACAATTTTTCATGCAATGTACATAAAAAATTATGGATGAACATTAATTCATAACCTACGATTACATTAGAAAACCAGTCACTTCCTGATATATTAATTTGATTTTATAAGTTATATAACTGACAAACTTAAAAAAATGTTTGTAAATTACTTTGGGCTAGGATAATGAGTTAATCCACCTGCAAAACAAAAAGCTAGTCGTCAGACTTCTTTGGCGCGCTCCTGAAGACCGGTGTGTTTTGAAATGACATATGCCTATTGGTTGGCAAGAAAGAAAAGGCAGAGATTAGCAAAGATTTGAATACACTATTAAGATATCTTCTTTTTTTTTTTTTTTTTGACTAGGCAAGATATCTATAAAGGAATTTTGACTAGTCACATTGTTAATTCCAGATATCTACATTGAAATTCTTCCTAGCCACATAGCTCAATGCAGATATCTCCAAAGAAAGATCTTCCTAGTCAAATATCTGATTGAGATATCCATAATTAAATTGCAGATATCTTTAAATGAGATTTTAATAGGAAGAATTCCAAATCAAGATATCTCATTAATTTTTGCCTAGTCAAAAATCCAATTCAAGATATCTACAACTGTAATTTGACTAGTAATAAATGACTTTCAGATATCTACAAATGTATTTTGGATATCATTAAGAAATCATGAATTAAAGATATCTGCAATATAATTATGACTAGTCAAACACCAGTTAGAGATATCTTGAATTATAATTTTGACTAGTGTGAATTCAGTTAGAGATATCTCTAATTTAATTATCACTAGTAGAATTGTAATTTGAGATATCTCTAATTAGAATTATGCCTAGTACAAAATCAATTATAGATTTCTTTAATTACAATTTCTACTAGTCAAAACTCTTTTGTAGATATCCGAAAATATTTTGCAATGGAAGTCAATGGAGCAATATGACTAGTCGTAATAGCATTGTAGATATCTAGAATGTATATTATGACTAGTCAAAATAACATTGTAGTCATGCATATAATGACTAGTCATAATCACATTGTAGATATCTTAATTCCAATAACGACGAGTCAAAATTGCAGAATAGATATCTGGAATTGGAATTTTGACTAGTCAAAACTAAATTATGACTAGTACAGCGAGGAGTTTTTAATGCTAAAACGGCTTGCAATACGGGCCTCAAATTTAGATTTGAGATGCTCAGATCCTAGCCCGGCCCGTGTCCGACAGCTTATCAGAATTTCCGACCCGAGCCCGTCTTTTTTTCCCCTTCTCCCAAAACAGCTTATAGGCTACTACTGTTCGAGCTATTAAAATAGTTCAGTTTTGTATGTAATGGCAAAGTGATTCACTTCGTTTCGTTTTTTTATTACGTTTTTGTGTTAGAAAAACGTTTGGAGCTTTTTTTGTTTGTTAAATATAAGTTTTTGTTTTTTTAAAGTAACAAACAAGCGGCCAGCGGCAGACAGTGAGCATATGTTTGATCAATTGCAGAGTCTTAACTTTGATAAAGAATATCTCTTTGGTTTTGAGACTTTAGTCTTTGCAACTTCAGGGATCTTATCTATGCACAATCAGCTTATAACACTACTAGGAGAAAGGAAAACTTGAAATCGCATCATATGACCCCTTTAACTGATAGGTTAGCCTATAGCACTGCATCACAAATTCTGCGCACCATCTTCAAACCTCTCGTTTCATTGTGGTGCGTGAGCCGTGATATTTTACATTTCGTGTAATGTTGTAAATGTTTAGACGTTTAATTACGTATTTCTGTTTCAACTGATAGCTAACAGAAGTAAGCACAAGTCTTACAGCAAGAAATCAACGAGACTCCCCAAAACATTAGCTTTCATTCCAGTTAGATATTTGCATACGCATACGCGTGTGTGAGTTTTAACTGATATAGCATGATAGAAGTTAATATTGACAAAAATAAAAGACCGATTAAAGGATTTAGGCTAGTAAATTAAGTGTGAATAACTAAATAACTAATAACTTTTCCTTTGGCTTAGAGGTGATTGTTTAGAAGAAAACTTGTGTAACCTAATTTTAAAGTGAAAAAAAAAGCATATTTATATAGCAAGCCAGAAGTCTTAAGCTTGACAAAAACAAAAGAGTAAATAAAGGAATTACTAAATTAAGTGTGAATAACTAAACTAAACTAAAATAAAAAACAAACATTTTTCCTGTGGCTTTGGCGGCATTTGTTTAGAAGGAAAACTTCTTTAGGCTATCCTAATTTTTAAAGTAAAAAATTTTTCTAATGTTAAAAACAGGTAGAATGTTTTCATCAATTAAGAAATGATGTCGATTTATTAAAAATATTACTTTGTTTAATTATTTTAACATACATTAAATCTATCTTTGCGGTCTCCGGTCTTAGGGATGTGTTAGGGTCGGTTAGTGGGTGTGGTTTGAGTGGGACCGGACATAAACATTCTGTGTTTTGACCGCAGCATGTGATGATGTATCAGCGTAAGATGGGCAGGTCTTTTTTCTTTTGTTTGACTTTCTGTCAGTAACAAGGTTTAGCTTTTTAAAATTGTAGCTAATGGTAGAGTGCAACATAGATTTTGACAAGTATCTTATGCTGGTGTTTTAACGAACATATCTGGAAGGATACTTTTTGTTTTAGATCAGCATTTTTATTTTATTTTCTAACTGGTAACAAACTCTAAATAGTTTTTAAATTGTAACATAGAAAAAGTGCCGTATTGTTTAACGAACTATCTGATACTTTTTTTTGTTTAGATAGATGGTCAGCATTTTTCTTTTTATTTAACTTGTGACAAACTCTAACTAGTTTTAAATTGTATCTAATGGTAGAGTACAACATAGATTTTGACTACGGGCGCTTAACGGTCTGATATTTTTTGTTTTAGATCACGGTAAGATAAGCCAGCATTTTTTCTTTTCTTTTCTAACTAGTAACAAACTCTCAAACTTTTAAATTGTAATGTTACAAGGTTTTGACTGCCATGTACTGTTTAACGAACGTACCTGATACTTTTTTTGTTTGTTTTAGATAGATGGTCAGTAGCCTACTTTTCTTTTTGTTTAACTTTGTCAAACTCGAACTAGTTTTTAAATTAACAACACTTAAATATTCGTCTTGATCCGTTTTTTACTCTTTTCTGGAAAAAAATAGTCAATGTTTGATGTTTTTCTTGAAATGTGTGTAAAAACTTTAATAAAAACGTCCCTTATCCCGTTTAATCATACCACGTTTCACAATTTAAAGTTTAAAGCACATAGTTTTGAACAGTTTCAACTGACCCACACAAAAAACACATTCCCAAACAATCATAAATTCCTTCGGATCGCTGGGGTGGATAAACAGAGGGACAGTTTGATGGGGGGTGTACAGGAACAGGTGTCCAACAGGTGTCCAGTATGGGGGGTGGGGTGGAATTTTTATGACCCTCGTCAATCAAATCTGATGGCACATGGGGCCCTATATTCTCTCTGCAATCTCTTCTATCTCTGGGTCCCCAGGGGGGACGGGGAGTTGTGGACAGGCCAGTCCCGGATCGCACTCACCCTCCTCTCTCGCCAGTGAGCAGCAGTGGGCGTTTCGAGAGTGCTATCAATTGTACTACTCACACACCCTCTGCTCGAACGCAGGTAAGTGTTGCACCGCTTTGGACCCGTCACGAGATGCCCTGGCCGGGTCCCTGCGTTCCTCTTCACTGCCCCACTGCTGGTTCATCGGTGGTTCCGTTGGTGTCACTTGTACGGTATCTGGGAGCCTGGGTAGCGCTGCCCAGTCCGTCTCGTTGGCTCCTTCAGACCATCAGACTCGGCTATGCGATTCAGTTCGCCTGGCGTCCTCCCAAGTTCAGGGGCGTCCACTTCACTTCAGTAAAGGCTGCAGATGCCACTTTCTTGCGTGCAGAGATCGTAGACCTACTGACGAAGGACGCGATAGAGCCGGTCCCTCCAGCCGATATGAAGACGGGGTTTTACAGCCCTTATTTCATTGTACCCAAGAAAGGTGGTGGGTTACGGCCAATCATGGACCTGCGTGTCTTGAATCGGGCCCTTATCAAGCTACCGTTCAAGAAGCGCATCTTCAGGGGCATCCGTCCCCAGGATTGGTTTGCAGCAATAGACCTGAATTACGCGTACTTTCATGTTTCGATCCGTCCACACCACAGACCTTTCCTGCAGTTCAAGTTAGAAGGACAAGCATTTCAGTACAAGGTCCTGCCCTTCGGGCTGTCCCTTTCGCCCCGTGTTTTCACGAAAGTTGCGGAGGCAGCTCTTTTCCCCCTGAGAGAGCAGGGTATTCTCAATTACCTCGATTACTGGCTCATACTAGCTTAATCTCAGGATCAGTTGTGTGAACACAGGGACTTGGTGCTCTCACACCTCAGCCGGTTGGGCCTTCGGGTCAACTAAGAGCAAACTCTTCCCGACGCAGAGAATCTCTTTTCTCGGTATGGAGTTGGATTCGGGCGAACAGACAGCACGCCTCACGCAGGAACGTGCTCAGTCGTGTTGAACTGCTTGAATATGTTCAATCCCAGTTCGTCGGTCACCGTGTGCGTACGCAAAAATCCACGGCAACATTCATATTTATAAATCTTTGATGTGGAAGAGAGCTTAGCGCCACGTCAGGGTCTGAGCAGACGTACGCACTTTTGTTTGCCGGAGTGCTGCAGGATTTTGGAAATATAAGCCATTCTTGCCGCTTGTAAAAGAGTTGGATATGGTCAGGTGCTCTTTTATAAGTCAAATACATTAATTAGACATTGTTTACAGGGCGGAGATCTGAAACTGTTCAGCTGCGCACAATTTCAAGATCATACGCAATTTATAGATTTCACATCTAAAAGAGATGCGCACGTTTTCTGTGCGTACGTTCGTTCTATGAATCACACGTACGCACTTTGAGAAATTATCGTAAAATCAAATTTAGGATTCTTTCTAGGCAGTATTTTATAAATGAGGCCCCTGAGCACCAGAGGAAGAGAAAGGAAAACTTGAAATCGCATCATATCCTTTAAACGTTAAACCTAGATAAATGTGCGCTATATCCAATATTTTGTGCGCAGAGTGGAAGAAGCGCTCTTTGCACCAGTGCGATCACTTGCATTTTTTTCAGTGATTATGCCGTCATTTTTGCTCATAAAAGTAAGAGTAATATATCATTTACAGTTGTAAAGGGTCTACTTTTATTTGTGTGCACTCACAATATCAACAAAACGTTGTGCTTCTATAAAATAAAGAATGATGCGTTTTCTGCCGTCTCATCTTGAACAGGCGCTCTTCACAAAAATGAAACAAAACTCAGCGAATACATGCCTCACACAGACATGATAAATATATCTATAGAAGGCTTTAAATTACTACTTAACGAAATAAAACAATTCAAAAACAAAAACTCTCTCATTATAATCATAATCATAATCCGTAAAGATGCACTTCTCTCTAAAGGCGCGTCTAATGAGGAGATGGCGAGTCAGGATCGGCAAGTTCATCCTTGCAACACCGGCACAGAAAAAACTATTTATTAGTAAATATTACAAATTTTGCAGGACACTAAACACCGTCGAGCCGCTCGTGATAGTCGCGGTAGCATGGTCTCGTGTTATTTCATTTTTTTCATCACTAATTGATGGATATCTAAAATATAAAATAAGGAGAAGCCTAAAACAGGCCCGAGGCCCGGCCCGCGTCTGAACTATGACGTGAAAATTGGCCCGAAGCCCGGCCCGAGGGGGCGTAAAAAAGTCGGGGCTCGTCGGGCCCGGGCTGAAATGCAGTGTTCTACTCCATCCCCCCTATGGGGCCCACACTCTCGATACACTGGTTATGCTTTTGCCTACTCGGCCGCCTGCAGCGCGTCCTCGCGGTGCTGTAGATTAGAAAATGCATGACCTGGAGCGGAGCAGAACGCGGGACCCGAGCGTTTTTAATCCAAGTTGAGCTTGCGCAATTTAGGAATGTACTGAAAAAAGCTTTCGCACGCACACATAAACACGCACGTTAAACATAAAGAAGAGGACAAATCTAGCAGGCAGCCTGAAGCGAAAAAAAGAGGAGGAAAAGAGGAAACAGGACAACGGTAAGCATAGGCACCAATTTATGTTTCTGCCCACACTCTATTCCACTCCAAACCAAATATAAAACATTTTATTCATCATTGTTTCTATAAGCAAATGACAACGGGCTAGGTTGTCATGCAACTACTGTGCCTTAAATATTTTAACATTCCCGTTTTTTACAGCCTAATTCAATAAAAATTATAAGTATTTTTTTCTCCGTTCGATATTGTGCTTGAATTCATTAGGCTACACAAAAGATATTCGTGTCTCGCGAAGACTGCAAATAGCCTACACCACTAAACAAAAAAAATTTTTCATGAGCTTCGCCGCAACTCGTTCACTTGCTGATATACATAAAATAATACAATAAATACCTGTTCAGAATAGGCACTTAATTCAAATAGCTATTAGGCTAAGTATTAAAATAACGAGAATTCACTGACCAAAATCAGCCTGGAAATGCTAACAAAGATCCATCATTTTTTTTACAATTGAAAGGTACTCTGTTATTTCAGCAGTCAGTCATGGAATTCTGGTGGTTGATGGGCTTCTGGCAACATTAAATCCTCCTTCAAATAGATTTGAGTGCACAGGTTTGAGCGTGCACATCCGAGTGAGAGAGAGCGCACGTCTTGTTTTGTGCATTGTTAGATGTGTTTTGTCCACATTTCATATGTTGTATAATTATATCACTAGGTAACAAAGATACATTAACAAAAAAAAATATTTTAGAAGGGCCTCACTGATTAATTTTGCCTGGGGCCCCCACTTCATGTTAGGTACGCCTCTGGGTGTCAGTACTCACCATATTCAGTCATTTCCTTGGCCATTAGGTTAGAGAGTCGGACTTGTAACCTAAAAAGGTTGCGGGTTCGAGTCTCGTACCGGCAGGGATTGTAGGTGGGGGGAGTGAATGTACAGCGCTCGCTCCCACCTTCAATACCACGACTGAGGTGCCCTTGAGCAAGGCACCGACCCCCAACTGCTCCCCGGGCGCCGCAGCATAAATGGCTGCCCACTGCTCCGGGTGTGTGTTCACAGTGTGTGTGTGTTCACTGCTGTGTGTGTGCACTTTGGATGGGATAAATGCAGAGCACTAATTCCGAGTATGGGTCATTCCTGCCCAAATTCCTAAGGTGATGGCACAGCTGATTTGCTCGTTCTAGGAGCTAAACAGATGTATATGTGAAAAATGATAACTGCTGACTTGAAGTAACTATAACTGCTGTCTTTTGAGAGATCAACATCAATGCTGTACCACACATTACTGCATTGCTTGAATACAGACATACCAATGGAAATGTGCAACTTTTCAGCTCTCTGTCTTTCTGTTTGGACACAAGAAGGCCATGTTCATTCCTCATTCATCAGGACTGGTTTGACCAGCTTGCTGTGACTGATTTTCTTTGCCTTTTTGGTCTTCAGCTGTAAAATAAGAAAATATCTATTGACCCCATGTTTAATTATTATTATATTACTACTCTTTTTTTTTTTTTTAAAAAGGGCCTACTTGGCTGCCCACTACTCCGGGCACGGTGTGTGTGTGTGTTCACTGCTGTGAGTGTGCCCTTTGGATGGGATAAATGCATTCCGAGTATGGGTCACCATACTTGGCCACATGTCTCGTCACTTTATCTCAGGAGTTGAAGCCTACAGCCTTTCTGTCCATGCAGCAACTAATGTAATTAATTAATTAATTAATTAGGCTGTAATTAGTGACTGCAAATACTGATTTTATTTGATTCCATCTTTGATGCCTGATAATGAGCTAGTTAAGCTTAAGGGGGCTAATCAATATACAGTATATTTCAAGAAACTAAGACTTAAGGTGAAATAATTTAATACTATAACTTACAGGGTCCTGCAAGAAAAAGACAAGACTCCACGGACAAATCCGTGACCAGAACAGCAGCATATGAACGCAATGCACAAAGTCTCTCGTTAAGCGTTTTCCTCTTGTAGAAAAACATAAACACTTAACATGGCTTAATCTAAGATGCTATTAAAATATCAAATTTAATATACAGTTTATTAATATAATATGTATATAGTATTTTCCTCCCATGCCGCAATGGACTAAAAAGGCCAAACTCAATATGCTCCTCTACATTATTAATATACATAACTAATATGTACAGGCAAGCAGGTGAGCCCAGAATAAATGCAACACGCACAGTTTCGTGTTCGTTTTCCCATATAAAATAAACTGTCTACAGCTCTTCATTGTCTTTGTCCATTAAGTTACATTATGTGTTTTAATTATAAGCACGTTCATATTTGATGGTCTGTATATACTTTGAGTCAACAACAATTCAGGTTACTGAATTGCCTTTATACTCTTAGTCCGTTATTATGCCACATTAAGCGTTTTGCTGTATGGGCGGACAAGTGGAAGTTTGCGCATTGTGTTCATAGCCATCTGTTTGCCTTGTAGTACATTAAATAATAACTATATATAGAATTTGATCTTTTAATTTAACTTAATGTATCTTAATACATTAGGCCATATTAAGTGTATTAAGTGTGCATTAAAAATAATTTAGTATTAAAACTTTTTGTTGCAGGACCCTGTATGTTATAGTACTAAATTAGTTTTAATCATTTAATCACCACAGCGTTTTGTCTCCATTGGCAACATGCACGATTTGTGTCGATTGCAAGTGACCTCGCAGGTAGCAGAGAGTGCAAGTGGCGAATGCAAGTGACATTGTAATTTAGTTTTTTTTTTTTCTTGTCTTCACCACCTGGCTACTGTTGTAAAATGTTGAGAGATTCAAACAAAAAGTAATCAATAAGTAGAACAAAATAAAAAAAATAAAAGACCGCAAGTGGAAGTGCGCTAGCGGAAGCGCAAGTGTCTGAGAGTGCAAGTCTGAGAGTGCAAGTGCAAGTGCAAGGCTGCAGCCAGACCCTTCTCAGAACTGCGATCCTGAAACTGCAGCCTCCGGTTGTGCAGGAACACCCTTCTCTTGCAGTTGGGGAATTAGGGAAACGATCGCCCCTGCTGGTACTCCAGTGGTAACTTCACTTTCATACATGCGTGCGGTGACAGCCTTCTCAGCCTACCAGTAGGCGCAGCAGGCTCCTTCTGGCCCATATCTATGAGCTGATAACCACTGATAACGCCCATTCAATCGACTGATAACATGAATGTAATTGTTACTAGTAAGAAAGCCATTTTAGATAGCAGAAATTACTCTACTAATTACTGATATCAGAAATACGTCAGAAGCTGTTTTGACTTTTGTTTCTTCACAGGATATGAATTCTTTATATCAACAATTCAAATTTAACTAGTTAATATGCTAATTCTTGATATCAGGAATTTGATTTCTGCTAGTAACAATGGCTATTTTTGATATCAGGAATTACATTTCAGTTAGACAGGTCTAACATGTTAGAGATGTTAAACATAACAAATTATATTAGAGCATCTAAGCACAGCAATTTTAAGTTTGTGAATCAAGGCAATATCTTGCATGCATTATGGCTTCTTTCCCAGGGACAGTTAGTTGAAACCCAATATAAGTTACAGGTATTTAAGTACAGTTTTTATTATTATTGTTTTATTTAGTTGCATTTGAAGACAATGTATAGGAAGAAAAACTTGCATGTATTTCTGTGAAGCATCTTACCCGTCGAGAGGTAGTTAATGCATTGCAGAAAAATGACTTAATGCTTAGACTTACTGAAAAGACTTACTGTTTCTTGAATTGAGCTTCTATGCACAGCATGAGTAAGTTAGTGTAACTAAGCAATACTAAGCAAAATGTTTATTTACTTGCATATGCTGTAAAACACCGTTTCCAGCTAGAGTTAAATCATGCATGCATTACAAGTATATCTTTCTTACTGAAAGTGTTTAATGCTTTTGAAACAAGTTCTTGTATGAAATGCACATAGACAGTTCTAATGTGTTAGAGATGATGCATGTAGTACAGGAGGAAATGCTTGCACTAATAAAAACTGTTTCATGCATTTGAAATCTCATATGCCTAAAACTTATTTTCCATAGAGAGTTAGATGCATGCAGAATGGAATTAAAGCTTGCAACTAACTGAAAGTGTTTAATGCTTTTGAAACAAGTTCATATATGCAATGCACTTAGACAGTTCTAATGAGTTTCAGATTTTATGCAAAACAAGATTATGTTAGAGCATCTAAGCACAGCAATTATATGTTAGTGTATCTAGACAATACCATGCATGCATATGCTGTAAAGCTTCTTTCCCAGCGAGAGGTAGTTCATGCAGACAGTATGACGGCTAATATACAATGCACAAAGCATGTTCTAAAGAGTTAGAGGTGTTATGCATAACACAAATGTGTTAGAGCTTATATACACAGCAAGTGTAAGTTAGTGTATCTAAGCAATACCGTGCATAATGCCTTTTACATGCATATGTTGTAAAACGCCGTTTCCAGCGAGAGTTAAATCATACAGTCAATATAGGAAGAAAAGCTTGCATTAATAAAAAACAATTCATGCATTTGAAACGACTTCTTATTTGCAATGCATATAGACACTTTCTGTTCAAAACTATACATGCATATGCTGTTAATGTAGTATAGTAATAAAGTTTGCACTTACTGAAAATGTTTCATGCATTTGAAAGGAGTTCTTGTATGCAATGCACAAAAACAGTTTTAAACAGTTAGCGGTTTTATGCATAACAGAAATATGTTAGAGCGTATATTCCCAGCGTGTGTATGTTAGTGTTTCTAACCAATACCATATATGCACATGGTGTAAAAACTTCTTTACCAGTGAGAGTTAGTCCATGCATGCAGAACTAATACTAACATATCGACTTGCACTCATTGAAAATGTTTAATGCATTTGAAACTAGTTCTTATATGCAATGAAACGAGTTCTCATATGCAATGCATATACACAGTTCTAAAGTGTTAGAAATTTTATGGATAAGATAATGTTAGAATATCTCTGCACAGCAAGTGTAAGTTAGTGTATCTAAGCATTACGATGTATGCATTTGATGTAAAGCTACTTTCCCAGCGACAGTTGATGCATGCAGTATAGGAAGTAAAGTTTGCACTAACTGAAAATGTTTAATGCATTTGAAACAACTTCTTATTTGCAATGCATATAGACAGTTTCTGTGCAATACCATGCATGCATATGCTGTAAAAGATTCTTTCCCAGCAAGAGATAGTTCATGCTTTCAGTAGAACAACTAATGCTTGCACTTACTTAAAATGTATCTTGCAGTTGAAAGGAGTTCTCATATGCCGTGCACAAAGACAGATCTAAACAGTTAGAGGTTTCATGCACAGCAAGTGTTTATTAAGTGTTTATAAGCAATACCATGCATGAAAAGCCGTTTCCAGCGAGAGTTAATTTCATGGAAATTCCCTAAACTAATCTGACTTCACCACTGACAATTTGAATAACCTCCAGTTATTCATGTAATACTGTATAATACAATACTACAGACTACAGACTAAAGTACTACAGTACCTTCGGGGTAATTCCCGTCCTGAATATAATACAATATAATACTACAGTATCTCGAGGTATTTCCCATCTCGAATACTTCTAATACAGTTCTTCCTCATCAGACCTTTGCTTCCTCATTTGCAGCTGTCTGGACCTTTAATCAGTCAAGTGTTTGTAGGAAGGGGGGGCAATGACTTGTGCAGGCCAGATCTTCCTCTTCCAGTTTTTGCTTTGTAGTTTGTAGGACTACAGGTTCTGTGGCAGATTTTCTCTGCTGTTGTTGTTGCTCTGCCTGCTGCTCTGCCTCTCTCCCACTAGTTGAACAGTGTCCAGTCTATTTACTTCTGCTGCTTTGATGGCAACTGCTCCAACTCAGACACTCAGAGAACAGCATGAGTCAATTTACCCCTTTGTCAATTTTGACCACCTATCTAATCAATTTGTTCATCACTCAAATTCCTTTTTTTTTTCAAGGGTCCCTTCAATTCAGGGACTTAATCTGGTTTACCACTGCAATTCCCAACAATTCTTTGAAGAAAAGGAAAATGCTAGATAGTCATAATAAGATGTAGAAGATGATGCAGAAAAAAAATAGGTACACACAATCCTCTCTTTTTTTTTTTTTGAGTAATGTGTAAACAAGCAAGTTCTTTGGAAGAAAGACGGAAAAAAGATACTCACAATCCTTTTTTTTAGTGTGTGTGAATGCAAACAAGTTCTTTTCAATATGTAGACAACAGTAGCTACAGATATATTGCTACTTTTCATTGGCTCAATACATTTTTGTTTGATTAAGAATATAGTTTTAACAAAAAGACTATATATACAATATTTCTCTTTGTTCTCTCTCTCTTTTATCTTGGTCACCCAACTTAAGATATTTAGTACAGTTTTCGTACTCAATTATACATCTATAAAACAATATCAATATGTAAAACTACAATCTTCAATTAATATGTTCTTAGGATACGCGATATTGCCTTTTTTTCTCAACAAAATTCATATAATTTATATTTATGAGATATCAGTTATTTTATGTATATATATTATTTAAATAATAATATTAATAATAATAAATAAAATATTATTTTAATTCAAACAAAGACCAAGTTGTAGTCTCTCAAACCTTACAAGTTATTCGAGACCGTACAAGGATCTATCCCTCCTCCGGCGGATTTTGCTCAAATTGAGATGTGAGGAAAAACTCTCCTCTCGTGCTTAATCATTAAAATAGGAAGGTCAAAAGTTTCGCCTTCCCGCAGATGAAGGGAGGAGATCCTCAGGCCTCCTGGCTTGGCTTCCAAAACTGTTTTAAGTTCCCAATACTAATCTGATTTCACCACGGACAATTTGAATAACCTCCAGTTAATCATATACAGTACTAAAGTACCTTCGGGGTAATTCCCGTACCGAATATAATACAAAATAATATTTCAGTATCTCGAGGTACTTCTAATACAGATCCAATTCTTCGAGGTAATTCCCATCCCGAAATATGGTGACGACGTCCCGTCAAGAAGCTACTATCACTACCTCAAACAACACATGAGCACCAGGTCTTTAGCATCTATACACTCTCACCGCTTTTCTCAGGTGTACGCTAGTCCGACACAGGATCATTAATACTAACTCTGAGTATTACAGGCTCACCCCTAACCCCACAGGCTCTATAGTCTTCCAAACACCATCACTGGCTCTGCTGTGGTCCTCTGAGTGGAGAATCTTTAGTACGCAGATTCTAAAGCTGCGCAGCATGTACAGCATTACAAAAATTTATTCACGGCCGGGAGCCCACTAATCACAGCAACCAAGAGAGACTCCTGAGCAGAAAGCTACATGAACGTTTAAACTTTACAGTTGAGGAAAAAATCTAAATCACTCAAATTAGACAGATAGACAGCTCTAATGTTTTAGAGATTTTATGCATAACAAGACATTGATAGAGCATCTAAGCACAGCAATTATAAGTTAGTGTATCTAAGCAATACCATGCATGTATATAATGTATAGCTTCTTTCGCAGCGACAGCTAGTTCATGCATGCAGTTAAGGAAGTAAAGCTTGCACTTACTGAAAATGTTTCATGCGTTCGAAACGACTTATTATTTGCAATGCATAGAGCAGCATGAGTTAGACCATGCATGCAGGATATTGACTAATACTTGCAATTTCTGAAAGTGTTTAATGCTTTTAAAACTAGTTCTCATATGCATTGTAACATAAAAAATCTTAAAACTGACATACAGTTGACCCTGAGAGGTCAAGTAAATACATACAGCGGATCTAAATATTTTTAATTAATTATAACTAGTTATGATTAATTAGTCATATTTCCCCTTTGAGCCGATTCGCTACAGAATGGTGGAGGACGCGAGGCATGATAAAACAAAAGTTACGAGTTTAAAACACTGTCAACCTAAAAGTGTGTGCTTGATAGTCCAGGTTAGAATAGGACGCGACTTGAGATATGCTTTTGTGTCCATATTTACTGGATTGTTTAAATGCAGATAAAGTAGGGGCTTGAATTGGTACCTCTATTATGATTGAAAGAGTCTTTATGTATTTCATGCTTTATGGTATCAGTGTAAGGTTAATCTGATCTTGGCGAATAAACCCTAATTTCAGTATTAAAGCATAAATCTGTTCTCAGATCAGTGGCATGTCCTAATTGTAACATACTGTATTAATCTGCTTTAGTGAAGAAATCACTACTTCATCTATATTTATTTTTATTTTTGTTATTCTTTATTTATTCTTTATATAAAAAAAAACAAAGATTAGCTTTCTATTTTTCTATTCTATCTACTTGTTTTTCTTTGTCACAGGAAGTGCTAACTCCACATAGCACACGCGTCACCTGGGGATGCCATGTTGTAAACAAACCACCGGCTAAGCTAACACGATTTAGCATAGTTTAATCTTAGACTAAGCTACCAAATAGCTTTAACAATTAGGGATTAGCACACTTTACTTGAAGCTTTTAAATACAGCATGTGTATATGCAGTGTGAAGTAATTTGAATTTAACTTAATCCCTGGTTTCTGATTTTTCACTTTCTTTTTCTTTTTTTTGTTCTCTTTCTATGTTTCCCGATCTTCAATTCGTCTCAGCGAATGTAACTATCTTAGATGTATCCTTCCTGAATGCTATTGCTCAGTTACTAGTTAATTAAATCTAAATTTAATTACATTTTAACTGTCTATCTAGAGAACAATTATTAAGTTATTGGGTGTTTTTAGTAACAGTGAATAACACGCTAGGGAGGGCAGGGCACACACATGGTATGGCCTCGGCATGGGAGAATCTTACAGTTAATCACTAGTGCTACTGATTGTTCCTAATAGCAGATTGATTACCCTGTTTAAAATAGCAGTCAGCTAATTTTAAATCCATTTACATGTTATGCCCCCTTTTGTTCCACATTGAATTGATGTGATTGCTGAACCTCAAAAGGAACTAGAGACACTTCTATTTTTGATTTGTTTATTTTCAACATGTGCTCTAATTTTATGACCCTGTTGCACAAGTCATCTAGACCAGTGTTTCCCAACCGGGGTGCCGTCTGTCGAGAGCAGGGGTGCCGTGTAAAAAAATCATTTTTTAATATTTTTAAATTGATAAAATGTTCAAAAAATCATCTATTATATAATATCCATTTCTGATGTCGCCAATAATTAGAGATGCCCGAAAAATAACCGAAATTTCGGCTGCCGAAAATTAGTTCACCGCTCAGCTTTCACTTTCACTTTTGACGCTCTGCGTATTATCCCGCCCTATGCGTGTGTGCGCTCCGCTCAGTCGCTCCACTCATATACCGTTCATGCTCATCGGAACAGCAAAGTCCACGCAAAAATTGAGCCGACAGGAAACATCACTGTCGTACAGTATTGTTTCTGTCTGCAATAGCCCTACAGTGCTGAAACGGTGTGGTAAATGGGCAACTCTGGTAACTCTGCCCTCTCATTCAATGATCTGCTAACCGCTATGTTATGCTTACGTGTTTTGATAATAACAGCGTTCTAGGACTGAACATTATTTGGATAATTGCTCAAAACAAAAAAGTTAAATATCTTAACCCTACTGTTAGACCTACCTGAAAAACTAAAAAGCAATTTATTTAATTCGAAGGCCTGTCGTTATTTTTTTATTTGTGCTATCATTATTCATTTCTTTATTTGTTCTTATTTTATTACTGACTGCTTACTTGTCATTTTCTATTCAATTCAAAGTTTGAAATCAAGCTATCTCGTGCTACTGCACCAAAATTACCCCACTGTAAAATTTAAAAAACACTGAGTGAGAAGTTAGAAATTCAAATATTGTGACAAAATTTATTTTGTAGGGTGCCACACGTTTGTTAAAATTTCCAAAGGGTGCCGCGACTAAAAAAAAGTTTGGGAAACACTGAGCTAGACAAATACTAGGGCATAACTATAGTCCTGAGCACCAAGTAATAAGCATAATCTGAATAGGAATGCTCTCCCTCTTACTTTTCCCTCCTCTATCTACTTTACTTCCTCAGAGATTTAGCCTGTTGTCAACCAGTAAATTCTGAGTGATAATTTGATAGTAAGAGCAGTCTTAAGTCATCAATCAGAACTCTGCTTACGCCCTTTTCAGCAAACATATGCTGACCCAAACCTATCTTAGCATTCTGCCATC
>NW_015558713.1:172982-173168 GCF_001515605.1 Sinocyclocheilus anshuiensis | reverse complement strand
CAGCGAATGTAACTATCTTAGATGTATCCTTCCTGAATGCTATTGCTCAGTTACTAGTTAATTTTTAATTACATTAATTACATTTTAACTGTCTATCTAGAGAAGAATTATTAAGTTATTGGGTGTTTTTAGTAATAACACGCATAACACGCTACGGAGGGCGGGGCACACACATGGTATGGTCTC